>NC_046604.1:4625235-4903745 GCF_011750605.1 Drosophila busckii
GCCAACTGAGAAGCTAAAAGCTTCTGACAATCAACAGATTTTTGATTGAATTTTTTTCTTGATAATTTGCATACTGAGTCACCCTATGCAAACAGCTGCCTGCCATCATATTTTATGACATGCCAAATCTTTTGGCCATTTAGAGCGTCTGATTGTAAACGACTCTAAGCATTAGCAAACAACTCAAGCGACTTGCAACAGCAACGGCAACAACTCAATTGAGCCACAGCCGCCACGTGTTGCATGTAACACGAAATTGTTGTTAATAATATTTATGTTTATGCTGTGGGCCGTTAACTCGCCGTTTGCGCTACTTGAACGCGTCTCATATATCTGCAGCTTTATTGCCATGAAAGTGCGTTGTTGGCCATGGCTTAAGACCACCTGTTCGATGGCTTGAATTGTTGACTGTTGACTGTTGTTGTCACGTAGCTGCTCGAGGCATGTAAATTTAGTTGTTTATGTTTGGTTGTGTGTGTGTGTGCAACTGAAGTCATCAAGTGTTGAATTATGGCTTTGCCCATTCGCTGAACTTTGAACTTGTTTGTCTGTCTGTCTGTCTGTCTGGCAAGCTATTAACTCGTGCATTAACATGGTCTAGTCTATAAATTGCTGAGCTCTCGGACTACTTGAGCTGCCAGCAACACGCACTTAATGAGCTGCCTAAGCAACAGTCTCTGTCTCGCTCTTGCAATTATGTGGCTTATTTATAGGCTTAGAACACAAGGCTTAAATTATGGCCCAAAGCGCACAGTAGTCTGAAGGCAGCAACAGTTGCTGGCTGGCGCCAGCTCTGGCAACTATTTGTTGCACGCTGCCAGTGTCGCCACAAAGTCTGCGATTTTTATCTGCAACGAACGAGGAGGCAACGAACGTTGCTGCTGCTAGTTGCAAATTGTGCGCTGTCATGAGCAACATTTGCATTTTCTGCTTGCAACACACAACACACACACACACACACACACACATACCCACCACTCCTCACAGTCTTAACTGTCAACGCGAACTACCAAAATGCGTACTTACTGCTGATATTATCTTTAGTTAAAGAGATCATTTGCAGCAACAACAAAAATAAACCAACAAAGCGCATTTTATGCACTCGAATTAACAGCGCATTTGCTTCAGCGAAACATATTAAAGTTATTATTAGTTAAATACGAGCGAGCTTAACTTTGTGTAAAGTAAATTTTTAAATTTGCAAATATTCAGGCATACCAAAGAAATCTTCAGAGATTTTAGTTAGAATTCTTTTAAAGCAAATCATAGCAAGCGCAGCAGTTATGACGATAAAGAGTTTGCTACGATTCAGAAAAAATATCTGAGAATATAAACTTGCTTCGATAAGAAAAACTAGTATCGTATAACTTAATTGTTTAATTGCTTTGTTTAATTCCATTTATTGTGTAAATGTGCAACTAAAACAAAATTGTAGAATTGAAAGTTCGGCAGCAAGTAAATAAAATTTACAATTATTACGTTTACTTTCCAAATTGTATTAGTAATTGTAATTGAAACTAAACAGCTATGATTTTTAGTGTTAAATTTAAATTATTATAATGCTTGGAATTATTATTGCGGAAATTAAGCATCCAGCTAATTGCTTTGATTGTTATTTCGGATCTTTAAGCTGCATGCTCGAATAAGACATCTGGAAACTATTTGCCTTTTTTGCTCTTAAATTGAGTTTAAAATTCGGGTGGCCTGCTAGATCATAGATGGCCTTTAAAATTGCATTTTAATATATGTATAGTAACGGATACAAACTTTATTTGCTATATCTAAACAGATTCTAGACTTAACGCAGATCATTCGCATTAGGTTTGTTATAGCAAAAAGCATTTAAAGATATATTATTCAATAATATATTATTAGGTGCAGAAATATTTTAAAAAATTATGTGCGTTGTGTATAATTTTTTTTTATTTTTGTTTTGCTTTTATTTATTGAATATTTTGCTTACGAGACTAACAATAAATGTATAAATTCTTATACTATATACTATTGTATATAATTTATATTTCTCTGAGACGTCAAAGTACATATCTCTAGGCACTTGTTATATATATATTCAACATTAGATGTATATATGAAATTTATTAAATGATAAGCGTTGTAGCAGAGAATTAGTGAGAATCTATATTAAGTTCTATATATATAAAGATCCTTTTTGCGGCCTAGACTATATATAAATGCCCATGCTTACAGTTCAAATTTTAAGTCTGTAGAGCACGTATAAATATTTCTGTCACGTACTTCTATAAAAGGCTTTAACTGGATTTGAAGTGTGCATCTAGCCCATTACTCTAGCAGACTTTAATTAATGCCGTCTCACTGATCAGCGCTTGCATTTATTTTGCTCTAAAGTTAATAAATACGTTGCTCAAACACTTTTAACTACATGAGCTATAAGTTCATTATGTATAGAGTTAATTTAGCTTATTTATATTTTTGAAAACAGCGCCAGTCCAAATGCTTAAACTTAATATTTAACTTTCCATTAAACTGTATAGACTTGAAATTCGTGGCAATCATAAATATTGAATTGCTATATCAATAACAATTTTTTATAAATGAGTACTGCTTCAGCATTGGCTCATTGTTAATGCTAGAGCCTGGCAATTGTTCTGTGTGGCGCACTTAGCGGCAGGTTAACAACTTAATAATTTATAACGACGCGTTTTGTGGCTTTGTCACATGTGTCAGCCGCTGTAGGAAGTCAAAACTTTGTCAAGCCGACAGACTGAATTAAACAGTAGTATATATATATATCGTATGTCGGCTCTGCCCATATGATTTGCATGCGTGGCAACTTTGAATGTGTTCGGTGTCGCCGCGTCGCGTCTGCTACGCATAAACATGTCATATTATTTTTATTTTTACTGTCGGCTAAAAGGCAGCGAAGCACTTTGGAGTCTCTGACTGGGCAGTCCGAACTTGGGCGCACTTCATATTTTTATGATGATGCGTCATATAAAAAAAGAGCAGCAGCAAAAAGCGAGAGAGAGAAAATAAAAGTAGTTTTAATATATGAAAGGACTTTTGTGTTGGCGGGGCGGGGGGCGGGCTGGGCTGGCATTGTCAGCTTATCAATGCAAAACAGACGCTTGGCATTAGCTCCCAACTCGAGTACAGCTGCAGGCTATATAAGCATATAGAAAATCAGAGCGTTGCTGTCTGAACGCGTTGAAGCAACCCTTGAGGGATTAAATTTCAACAGTTGGCGCGGCGCGGCGCATTCTTGGCCAGCACTTAGCCCAACCCAACCACCCACTTGAGTATGCACCTTTTGAAAAGCTGTAGTCGACTTTTCAGCGCTTAGCTCTGTCTGTCTATCTGTCTGTCTGGCATTCAAGTTAATGAATGTAATCGTCATAAGCTGCCTTGTTAACCCCACACCCACCCACTATTAACCCAAACACGCCCAATGTTTTGCATAATATTTTCTAATTGGGTTGGCTGTTTATAGTTTTTGTTTTTCTGTACATTTATTATTTATACATAATGCAAGCTTTAATGGGCGCGCGCAGTCTTTAAGCTCAACCAGCAAGGCAATGAGTATACGCCATGTCTGACAAAAGGGATACAGCTACCCCCAGCTAGGCTTGTTGCTGCACCATTGTGTAGGAAAAGTGAAAAGCATGTAAATGCCCCAGAGGCTACAGCTGAAGCTGTTGTCTGGCAAACACTTGAGTTGAGTCTGCAACGAGCTGGACAACATTTCTCTGTCTCTGTGTTTGTGTGTGTGTCACGTTTTGGGGGCGTGCGCTTGTTGCCACGTTTCATTGCCAAGTGGCCCGCGGGCCAAAGCCTCATTAAGCAGCAAAGAAAACAGAAACAGAAGCTGCAAAACAATTTTAATGCTAATGAATTGAAATTTCATTGCAGACTGGCGCGGCGTATGAGTAATTTAATTGTTTTGCACACAAATGTAAATTGAATTGCACAAATTTTGTCTGTCGCGCTGTCTGTCTGTCATGTCAATGTCAAGTGCAAATGTTGCTAGCCACAATAACAATGATAATAACAACAACTAAACGTGTTGCGGGCTTTTCTGCCTTTTTTCTCATACACAAATGAGTTTGAGTTTTGGTGCTGTCATTGATATTGCTGCTCGCTCGCTCGCCCGCTGGGCAAACAATTCATTTTCTTTGCCAGACTTTGTCAAAAAACTATAAAAAATAAAATGTTAAAATGGCCGCAAGCGTGACTAAAGTCCATTGCTATGTAACTTCATAAAAAAAAAGGAAAACTGTTTTATTTTATGCTCAGCACTGACATCAGCACTACAAATTTTTTTTCTTTGGCAGACCGAACTCTCACACAACTTGCAACAATTGTCGGAGAAGGCACGTTCCACAACCGAATTCATTCAGCGCCTCAAAGGCATGAGCGACAAAGTAACGGTAAGTGCACAACTGTACTCAGCATAGCCTCTATATATAATTATGTGTTGTGTGTGCAGGAATCCTGCATTGAATTCGAGCGCCTGGTGCATGCTCAATGCGAGGCTCTCATTCAGGCCATACACGACCGTCGCGAGTATTTGCTCGAAGCCATACGCATGGACAAGGACACCAAAATCAGAATACTCAAGGTAAGTTGGCCACACGAGATGTCCCCCCACATATGCCGCTTACTTATCTTTGCTTGTTTGGCAGGATCAACAATCGAATTGCACCGGCAAATTGCAACAGACCACGGGCCTCATTCAATTCTGCATTGAGGCATTGAAAGAGACTGACAGCGCCGCCTTTCTACAGGTAAACTTAACCACTTAGCTTAGCTTTATGCGTTTGCTTATTCGCTTCTTTTATGGCCAGGTGGGCTCTATGCTGATCAATCGCGTGGCAAATACAGACATGACCTGGCACCAGGAGGTCACCACTGCAGCGCCAAGGGTCTCACCCATTGTCGACTTGACTCTGGACGATGCTGCACTGATACGTGCAATTGATAATTTGAATTTTATACAAATGAAAGGTGCGTATAATTTGAAGACATATATCAATTAAAGTAAACAAACTGTTTTGCTAAAATAAAATATTGTTGCTAGTAAATAAACTTGCATTTAGTTAGAAAGAATAATAGAATAAATTATGCATTTACTTAGAGCTGTTGACAACAAATGGAAAATAAGGTGTGATATATAAATAATAACAAACTAATAATGAAGTCGCTAGGACATGAATCAATTAAATCAAATAAATAAATCAAATAATTAAATCAAATAAATAAATCAATTTAATTGTTTGGAAGTCTAAAATATCAAAGTAATTATCTTTAAATACAAATAATTAATGCAGCATTGTTTCGTAAATTTATTACAATATATAAAAAATCAATAAAATGATAAAAAAAAAGTATATTTTCAATTTAATTTATGTTAATGCTAAACACTGAATAATATATACCCAACTAAACACTGAATAATATATACCCAACTAAACACTGAATAATATATACCCAACTATATTATTCAGTGTTTAGCTGTAACATTAATTAACATCATTAACAACAGTAACATTTTTTAAAGTTTATTGTTCTAAAAGTCAAACAATGGCCTAAAATGGAATCAGATTCGTTTTGGCATGCAATTTATTAAACAATTTCGTTAGTCAACATTAGATAAAATGCTTCATAGTCTTGTTAAAGGTTAAATAAATATTTTAATCAATTCCGCTGCTGTTTGATATAACTCAAAAGACTAAGCTGCCAATTTTCCAATTCGTTGTCAACAGCTGTAAGACAATCACTCCACACTAGTTAACTTAAAATGTCATATAACTTTTGTATTAAGAAATTATAGTTAAGCTATAGTCAGGGCTGCATTATCGCTCAGTTCTCGCATAAGTGTTTACTAAACAAAGGCTGCAAATTAAACCATAAAAACTCACTTAATACGCCCTAAAGTGCACAATTTAGACGCTAGCATAAATTTTGTCACTAATTTACACATAGCAGGGGCTCGCCACACACACGCACACATGTATACACGCACACACTCAGTTTGGCACTTGAAAGTGTTGAAACAATAGCGCGTCGCTCATTAAGTGTCATTGTCTAATGTTGCGCTCTAGGGACGCATAGAAATGGAAATAAAAATAGTTGAGATAGGAGAAAATTAAAGCGCATTGTGTTTTAAATTTAGACAAAAGGTGTTGTTAGCTCTAAGTGCAAAGTGTGAGTTGAAGTTCTTGACAAATTTCCGACCACACAACGCTTAACTAAAAATAAATCTAAACCCCAACGAGTGATTAAAGCGAAAGTGTTGAAATTTGAAACGTTTTTAGCTGCGAGTGCCAATGGCCTCGAAAATTTATGAGCATTATTATTAAATCATAAACTGTTTATATATGCATATATAATAACGAATTGTTTTTTGTGCTTCTCTTTTATATATCTGTGTGTGTTTGTCACTCATAAATATCCATAACTTAATACACACACTACTGTATAAAATAAAAAAAAAAAATAAATGAAAACCGAAAAACATTTGCAGTCAAAGATGAGGATGAAAGATGTCCGGCAGGTGAGCAATAAAATGCAACCACAACAACATAAACAAATGAAAATTCAACAACAACAAATTGTCTCTTGTTTTTAATTTAAAAATTTGCAATTTCAACTGTTTTTTGTTGCGTCCAAAAGCAAACTCATGAAACATTTTCTACACACACAATATTCTTTAGTCATTTGCTTTCATTTGGTTTGCAGCTAACACACACACACACACACACACACACATACACACGTTCGAAAATTGTGCAATTTTCATTGTCGGCCATTTTGTTTTAACGCACTTTGGGCGCTTGACTTTTTGTTGCTTTTGCTTTTTTTTTGCTATGTGGGCGCGCCTACGCATAATAATTTTCACATTTTCATAAAAAATAACACAAAATATAATAAAAATAATAATAAAAACAAAGTGCAATAAAAAGAGCTGTCAAAATATTTTCACTTCCGTTGCTGCTGCTGCTGCTGCGCCTACACCACAAAAAACTGTCAACTTGCTGCCCCACCAAGTGGCATACATATTTATATATTTTATTTTTTGTTTTATGTTTTTTCTGTCTGCTGCTTTTTATTTGATTTTACGCGCTCTGCTTCTCCAACCACTAAACCGCTTCATTTCATTATTTCACATTTTTTGCTGCTGCTTTTACTTTTTTATGGTTTTCTTTCGCTCTTTTTTATATGGCGTACATATTTTTGTGACATTTGCGCTGACCCGCCTCAAGGCAGGCGAGCGTTTAGCTTTGCCCATATCCTTTTTTTTCTCGAATAAATTTCACAAGCAAACTTTTTCACCTGAACGCGCCAGTCAAGGCTTTCAGCTTAATTTTTTTGTAGCATACTTTTGGCCGCGCTTCTAAACAAATTTAAACGCGTCATAAACTTTTGATGCCACAATTAGTATAAAAGGCGCATAAAGCTGCAGCTTAAGCCTAAGCGCTTGGCACTTTTTATTATTATTATTATTTAAATTGTAATTTTGAATTAATTCTATAGTGCAATAATCTTATTGTTAGACAGCGCCAACTGAAGCCTTCAGCTTGGCTTGCACTTTTTTATTTGTTTGCAATAATTGGTGTGGACATCACTTTTGTATATATATTTAACCCTCTAAAGCATACAGCTATATAATTATATATTGCTTTTCATTGTTTGAAAATTTATAAGGCGAAGTTTAATGTTAATTGTCAATCTCTTTGCACTATTTAATATTTTATTGTGATGCTACGAATTGATTGAATAGTAGTTAATTTTATTTTTATTTCAAGTTAAATAATTTGTATTTAAAGCAGCTTAAGTTGTATTTTATTGAAAAAATATAATTTGGACAAGCTGAGTGCAGTAGAGGGTTAAAATAAATTTTAGTTAAGTTTGCTTTGTAGCTCTCTTAGTTTCTTGTACTAACTTTTGGCTTCAATTTTAATTATTAACACACTGACACACACATGCTTATCTTCGCTATATATATGCATAATTCTAACTAAATCGCCCACTTTGCACAGCTCCCATGACGCCCACCATAATTCCCAGTGACTGCTCGGCGGAAAATAATTCAGTGACCGTTGCGTGGCAGCCACCAAATCATTCCTTTGTCGAGGGCTATGTGCTGGAGCTGGACGACGGCAGCGGCGGTGAATTTCGAGTGAGTACTGCTAACATATATATATATATACTCAGTTATATATATTCGACATTTGCCATTTTGCAGGAAGTCTACTGTGGCAAGGAAACAATTTGCACCGTTGACGGTCTGCACTTCAATTCCATGTACAATGCCCGCGTCAAGGCCTTCAACAGTGCCGGCGAGGGTGAATACTCTGAGCTGATTGGACTGCAAACGGCTGAAGGTAAGTCCGACCCGCTCCCCCCCTTTTATTTTAATACTATTCGTACTAGGTTTTTCAATTAAACTTACTCTGACTAGTGGTATCAGCTCCAAGCTCCAAGCTGCCGCTGTTGGGAGCTACTTTGCCAACTGTTTTATAATTTAATCCTTTTCGGTCATGCGCCAGTCCGTGACGTGTACACCAGCAGCAGCAGCAGCAACACCACCCCCCCAGCTCCTCCCACTCTTGTGTGCTTTGCATGTCAAACAGCCATTGACCCCTTTTTGACTCTACGCCTGTGTTGCGCCCGCCTGCAGGCCCAGCGGCGACTTCATTGCAGTGTTTTCCCATTCGCAATCCAATTCTCACTTGATTGATGCATACGCCACCTGACAAAACCCCGCCCACCTTCCACCGCCCCCCAAGCACACAGCAAGCGAAACTGACGCATCAAGTTATTTAATTTACAAAATTGCTTAGCCCCGCTTCTAGTATTAGTTAGCACTCGCTACTAATTTGCAACTTTTAATTGATTATTGCGCGGCGGCGAGCCGAACTCCAGACATTCGAGCCTTGCCAGCAAATTTGTTATTTTATTAAGTGTTTACATTTGCAGCCCAAGTATGCCCAAGTAATTAACGAGCGCGCATTTAATGGCGCGTGTCCGTTTTAGGGTCAACACGTGCACAACGCTCAGCAAATGAAAAATGTATATCAGCCAAAGGGTTAATGTATAGCTTGGCCAACTTGCATGGCGGTAATTATAGGGAGCGCCTAATTAATGCAGTTGTCGCGCTTGGCTGCTAATTCAGATCATTAAAGTTCGCAGCCTCAAGCTGCAAGGTTGTATTAAGTATACGCAGCAAGTATACGTTGGCCGCAATAATGAGCTCTCATTAAAACTAAACCAATAAATCAAATACAATAATTCTATGCTTAAAATTAAATAAATAAATTCCAAATATATTTTGTACAGCTTTAAGCTTAAAAAATAAAAGTTTATGAAAATATCACTTATGAAAATAATATTATAATATTTTTTTATATAAATATATTTGCTACACCAGATTGCTTTATCCCATATACAATTATTTAGAAGAATAAGCATTTATTTATGTATACAAAAATATATACAATTAAATATATTTTGCTTTTAATATGCGCATTAATTTCACTTATGCTTAGTTAGGTCAAAATAGAAAACAAGTTGAAAATAAATTTTATTGTTAGCTTAAAACATTTTTACAATTGCTTCAGCTTTATTCATTGCAGCTTGAAATATTTTCAATAATTATGTCTTCTATAATTTGTTGCTGCTGCAACTAACATTTAAATAAGCATTAAATAGCATTTAAATAAGCAAAAGATCTTAGCAAGCTACAATTTATTATTATTTATAAATTTGTTTAATTGTCACTATGACATCGACGATAAAGAACATGATTAGCATAAAAATATTTAAAACTAAATTTAAAAGTATTTAAAATTATGTTTTGTTTTTAAATTTGATAAATTTATAGATTGGGAGTGTTAAGCAGACCCAACATTCGTTGCAAGGATTGGCGAAAGGCCAAAAACCCAATCAGGTTACAATCATTGATGAAAAGTGTTTGTTACATTTGAAATCATTTCTAAAATATTAGCAAATGCTTAAAAAAATATATTCAACACTCTAATGAAAGATATTGAAACCTTTTTTCTAGCTTGCAGCAATAAAAAGTGACAAAAGTAAAAGTTGCAGCAATATTTTGTTAGACTACAAATGCCAAGCAATGTATTTTAATATAAATAAACTAAAGTTATGCTAGTAAACATTTATTGCTCAATTAAAAGTTCAAGTAACTCACACTAACTGCAAGTCATAGCTCAGAGCTTTACTGCCTAAGACGAAACAAATTCGAGTAGCTTAAGTTGTAATGGACTTTGCCATTTTACAGCCAAGCTGAACGCACATTTCTGCTGATGTCAGCGCATAAAATTGATCAGGCTTTAATTTACACTTATCTCTAACGGGCTGTGGGTTTATTTGCTTTCGATAAATTGTGCTCAAGTCAAAGTCATATGCCTAGAACGATTTAACGATAATAATAAAGCAAAGCAAACAATAAGTCAAGCCAAAGTCTGTTGTGGGCGGCTTTGTGGGCAAGTTTGCACACACATACAATTGCCTTTAGTGGGCAATAAAAGCAGCCACAGGACCAACAACAACAGGACCAACAGCAAGTAGGAGGTGCCAGCATTCTTGAGCTGCCTTTAGCGCGCATTTCCCCAGTCGCCTTTGGCTTTGGCCACTTAACAACGCCACAACAATAAAAGTAAATTTAATAAAGCACTCGACTCGACTCGAGGTCCTAGGCGACTCCAGCACTTGTCTCGCATAAACTAGCCCCACTGCAATGCAGTCCAGTCCAGTTCAGCTGCGAGTGGTCGAGGCCATGGCCACTTGAGCTTTGACAATGCAGAAAATTGCTGAGGCGCTTGCACTTGCAGCACAAAGCGCAATGAGAAAAAACTACAAACTAAAACTAGATATTAAATATTTACTGTTTGTCTGTCTGTGTTGAATATTTTTGTAGCCATAACAATATTTAGCCAGAGCAATTGAGCTGCAGCTTCACCTTGGAGACTTGCACTGCACTTTTCACTTACTATTTGCCATTACTTTATTGTTGCAGTTGCCTGGTTTACGTTTGATCCCGTGCTAAGCGGCGGCGCCGGCTCTGGTCTAATCTTTAGCAAAAATAATGCTACAGTCTCCGTTGAGGGCTGGGAGCATCGTGTGGCGCTCGGCTCCGTTGGCTTCTCGCGCGGCGTGCACTACTGGGAGTTCACCATTGATAACTATACGGCGGACACGGATCCGGCATTTGGTGTGGCCCGCATCGATGTGGCCAGAAATAAAATGTTGGGTAAGTAGAAAGAAATAATAAGAAAATAAAATAAATAAAAAACAAAAAACTAAAAATACCACGAATTAAATTCAAAAATATTTTCATTATGATTAATTAAATTTTTGTGTTGAGCGTCTAGTTATAAAACTTAAGCTCGAACCGTGCAGCTGACTAACAATTTTTTTTATATATTTTGTATACATTAGTTTTAAGCTAAATGAAATCTTCTAGCTCAATTAGTAGCTGTATATACTTTTTATATTTAATATTATAGATATACATATTGTATACTTCTTTTTCAATTACCCGCTGCTTATTAAATTTGAAACAACTGAGCTATCCAAACTATTGCAAGAGAGTCATTTAATTCATTTAACAACTTAACAAACTTGGAAATTTAAAATACTTTTATTTATATTTTATTTATGCGCACTTTTGTGCCGAATTGCTGCATTCAATTTAAAAATTGAACACATAGCTGTACGTTAGCGCCATCTAGCGGCAGGCAATCAAATTGGCAGGCTAATAAGTGCGGCAAGCGAGTAATGCGAGACGCGACGACAAAACTTTTGTCAGCCAATATAAACTGAGCCGTTTGCCGATTGGTGGGCGTGTCTACTGAACGAAACTTTTGCCATTTCTTCGTGCGTGGCTCAAAGTTTTGCTGCTGCTGCCAAGAAGTTTCCGTTACCAGCGCGGAAGCGTAGCTAAGTACGTGTGTGTGCGTGTAGGTGCCAAACAAACACAAACAAAAGCGCCAGCCAGGCAACTATGCAATGCCAAATTGATTGAAAGTGCCCCAGAGCTTGAGGCTTTCGCCTTGGCAGTGGCAGTTGCCAGGGCCGACAGAGAGAGAGAGACAAAAGTAATTAAAACTGCGGTACTTAAACTTTGCGCTTGACAAAAGTTTATTTGTGTGAGCAAAAGGATGCACACGCGCCTGCCACAAATTATTTTTTAAAGCTGCCTCACACGCTTCATTTAACACGTGTCCACAGTTTCACGCTATAAGTTGTTGCTGCCGCATCAACGTGAAATTCTTTTAAATTAAATTTCAAGTTGCAAATGTCGCAGTCGCAGTGGCAGTCGCAGCTCAAGGGACTCAAACTGAAAACTAACAATAATGCAATATTGCCAAGTTGCCAAAAACGTGAGCAGCGACTGCTATTGTTGTTGCTTTCTACTTTTTGAGTTGTCAGTTGCTAGGGGATTTCAATGGGAAATGTGAAATGGAAACTTGTCTAGAGAGGCGCATAATTGACATTTTGTGAATTTGTAAAAGCGTTTGCCGCTTCACAAAAAACTGATGGACACTGTTATGACGTAGGTAGCCAAGAGGTTCGTTTATTAAATTTATATGCCAAGCAAGAAGAAGAAATAAGCAATGTGCAGCAAGTTGGAAAATGGCAGTGAGTGTGCTTTTCAAAATAAACTGAAGATTTTACATAAAAATAAATGAATGCATGCAAATATATATAAAAAAAAAAAACTGAACTAAAGCTTCAAGCATTAGATGAGTGTGATTTTAAAAATATTTCTACATTTAAGTTGAAAAAAAACATTTTCAAATGCATCTGTCAACTCCATAGGAACAACTGTGAATACCAAAGCCAGCTCCAAGCTAAATTTGGTTTAGTTTGAGGTTGATTTTAAATTCTTTAATTGAATTAATTAGTACTATATGAAGAAGAGACTTTAAATTATTAATATGCAAGCAAGCAGCGCAGCAAAATAGTTAAAGAAAATATATACCTAAAGCTTTTAAAATAGTGAAGAATAAGATAAAAATAATTAAAATATTTGATATAAAGTTAATATTATCTAAATAATAGTGTGGAAATAGCTTAATAGTTTGAATTGATTAATAATGTGAGACTTTGACTTAAGTATTAAGTATTTAAATCTTTATTTATACAATTTTATTTATATACACTTCATATGCACTATTAAATTTAAATATTAATAATTTTTATTTGTTTATGCTACTGCAGGCAAAGATGAAAAGTCGTTTGCCATGTACATCGATCGCACTCGCTCGTGGTTCCAGCACAATTCGGTGCACGAGCGTCGCGTTGAGGGCGGCATCAGCACTGGCAGCACCATTGGCGTGCTCCTGGATCTGGAGCGGCATACGCTCAGTTTCTTGGTAAACGAAATGCCGCAGGGCTCAGTTGCTTTTCGCGATCTCTACGGCGTGTTCTATCCGGCGGTGAGCATTAATCGAGGCGTTACTCTAACCATGCACACAATGCTGGATGCGCCCAAGATGGATTATTTTTAAGTTAAGGCCTAGAAACGATGTCGATGTAGCGAATTTTGTACATAATGCTTGCAGACTTAGTAGTTATCAATGTCTATATATACATATAGCTTATAATCACATTACTTTATACTACACACATACTTAATTACTATACTATATATATATGCTTCTAACTGTAGTCTCGGGCAAAGTTTAGCGACATATCTATTACACTATAAACTACACTTAACCAAAAAATATTTAAAGCAGCGTTTATAAAACGTTAAACAAATGTTGCTTAATCAAATAATTATTACAAATAATTTGCAATTACTGCATGTAAAATATTATAAAAACGTCTAAATGTTTTTTTTTTCGCAATACAAAGCCAAAAATTCAAGCAGCGTGCACAATACCAAAAAAAAAAGCAAAAACAAATGTTTAAAAAAATAATAAATGCTGATAAATTTATAAGCAATTAGTATGCTATTCAAATATATGTCTGTCTATGAAAAACATATAAATACATTAATTGTATAACGATTTATTTTTAGTTTAAAGACTGAATTGTCAAAGCATAATAACGGAAAAAAAAAACAAAGAAACCAAACAAATTTCACATTCTCAATGTTAATTAAATGTGCAGCAACAAATTTCCATTATATAAAAAAAGCACTAACAATTTTTGCTTATACAAAAACACATTTAAATAAGTATATAACGCATATTTGTAAATACTAGTGTATTCATTTATTGTAATGTAATTAATGTACTACTTTCATCTATTCGTGTTTATTATTTTTACTCAATGAGCATTTGAATTAAAAATACAATAATTTATATATATATGCAGCATTTAAGTCTATATACGCTATATAAACAATTAAAATAAAGTTACCATACCATGCATGTTTAATATTTATAAAACTATGTAATAATAATACCTATTAATAAAAAATTAAATTTCATGGCATACACAACGAGCAGTGGCAATTTTTATTTAATGAGCGCTTTGTCTAGACTCTGACAACAATGCGTATACTTAATTTGCAGTTCGATGACTTTACAGCAAAGTAATGGCGATCAAAAAAAATATGCATAGAAATTAAAATTCAAAGGTAAACAAATAAAAAACGTTATATTCTAAACAAACCAATTAAAAACAGATTTGCATTTTATGCTGATTTATAAATAGCTTAATTTTTTGTAAGCTTTTAAGTTTAATTAATGTGTTGTTTTGTTTAAGCACTAAGCATTTTTTAGCTATAAAATTATTATTTAAATGCAGTTCTCTTTATTCTAATAATTTTATAGCTTAAGTAGAAATCATAAATTAAAATTAAATCAATTATTTTTAATAGTTTATGCACAAATTAAAAGAAAATCAAATTGTTTCAAGTTTAATTATTGTTTAGCTAAGTACTGCGAGTTTAGCTTTCTTAATCATTAAATAAGCTGATACTTATTAAATAATTAAATGCCTTTAGTCAAAACAATATTTAGCAAGTGCCCGCTATATTTAATTTGAAATAAATGAAAGCAGCATATTTTATAGCATACATTGTTTAATGTATTAGTTATGAAGTGTTTTAATTTTTTAATAATTTAAATGTTCAGTGTTCTATTTTTTAATAATTTAAATGTTCAGTAATTTAAATGTTCAATGTTTTAATTTTTTAATAATCTAAATGTTCAAGTGCGCAAACTTTTTGCTTGTTCACAAACATTTACATCAGCTAAGCAGCTCATTAAAATGCAGTTGCATTTAATCTATTAGCTTTTGTTTATTTTGCAGCTTAGTCTGTTGTGAGTGAGTTCATTGTGCCAATTTTTATTGTCGAGCGTTATGTGTGTCATCAACAATGCCGCAGACACTTTTACAAATTACACACTTAACTTTACACAGCGCAACAACAGCAACAGCGACAGCAGCAGCCGCAAGCAGCAGCCAGCAGCAGCAATCACAAACGCTTAGAAAAAATCGGCTTGTGTCAAGCAATCGACATGAAGAGCCGCCGCCACAGGTGTGTGTGTGTGTGGTGTGTGTGGGTGGGGAACTTTAGCTCTAAGCGAAATTTTTTAATGAGCGCAACGCTAAGAAAAAAAACCGCCAAGCAACTTTTATTATTTCGGCTTAGCATTGTTTGCTATTTTAGCTTTAACTACGTGTCTGTGTGTGTGTGTGCATTTTTTATAACGCTAGCACATGGGGCATGCTTGGTGTTGGCCACTTCCGTTTCCGTCGCGGCCCAACACGAAGCTGTGGGGCAAGTGGGGCAAGCTGTCTGTTCAGCAGCGTACGCTTCATAAATCATAAAACTTTCGTCGCACGTCGCTTCCCCGAACTAAAGCTTGAACAAACTTGCAACATCGCAAGCTGCCAACTGGCGCTAAGTGTTGAGTAAATGTTTTCGCGCCTCGTTGCGTTCACAAATTCCCCAAGCGTTTGTGCTGTTGTTGTTGCTGTTGCTGGTTGGTTGTTGCTTGTGGCACGTGGTGGGCAACAGCCAAAGCTGCTTAACTTTAGCCACAAACTCATGCATATGAAATTCAAACAGCTTACAGCTCAGTGTGGCAGCCAACATAACTATAATTAATATTCAATGTTTCAATGACAGGCACCAACAACAATAAACACCAACACCAAATTGAAAAAACCGAACTCAGGGCAACTGCTCGTCCGTCTGCTGCTCCTGCTCCGTCTCGGTCTCCGCCTCCTCGAGACTGCTGCTGCTGCTGTCTGGCGGCAGCGGCGTCTGCTGTCCACTTTCCCAATGCTGCAGCACTTGCAACATACGTGGCTGTGCCACACGCCTGGCGCTTATGCCCCACAGTATGTCGATATGATTCCATTTCTTATACGAATACAAATGATTCTCGACAAGATTCGGCAGCCGCTTGGCCAAACGCTGCACATCCTCAACGGCGCTGAGGAAATCATTCTTGGCATAGAACAAAGCTACGGGCGCTGTAATGCGCTCCACTGGGTACTCCGGAGGCGTGGCACGCCCATAGACGCGCTGATTCTGCTTGCCCAGATCGTAGCGACAGAAGCGATTCGATTGCTGCATTTGCAGATAGTGAATGAATTGTCTGCTGCTGGCGCCCGCGGGTATGTGACCCAATATAACTGGAAACATGGTCTGCAAAGCAATTGGAGTGAGAAAGAGAGCGAGTGTTAGAGAGAGACTTACAAAATTGAACTCTGCATAGTTCTTGCCCAGGAACTGCGAAAGCAAATTCATGCAGCTCTCCACTGTCTTGGCCGACAGCAAGCACGAATCGGTGACCTTAATCGGATGCGGAAATAGCTCAAATTGATCGCCAATCACATTGAGCATAGTGCGCAGCTCAGCTATCCTGGGAATTCTCAAGTGCGTGGTATATGCCACTGGCGCCACTGTGAGCATCACATGCAGCTTCTCATTGTACTCGGGTCGACTGGAGGTCAGCACAAAGATGCTGGTGGTGCCTTGCGAGTGACCCACATAGCTCAGCTTCGACTTGCCCGTCTGCTGCAGCACAAAGTCAATCTTGGCCGCCAGATCATAGTAGCCAATCTCATGGAATGAGAAATTCCAATAAGCTCGATCCACACTCGGATTGAGCTGCGTATGCCCGCGTGAGTAGCGATTGCCACGCGCATTGCCCATCCAGACATCGTAGCCAGCATCGTACAGATAATAGCCGAGTGCGCTATGCGGACCCATCAGCAGCCACGTGTCGGCGGAATCTTCCAGCCCATGCATGAGCAGCACGGGCGAGGCGCCATGCCTCGGTATGCGCTGCATGTGCAGCTTGTAGTTGTCCTCGGTGGTGACCGCATACTCCGCTCCAGGATAATTGTACTTGGTGAGCAGTTGCAGCTGTAGCAAAAAAAAATAAATTAGATGCCTTAGTATAGAAACAATGTATACAATGTAATGATGCTAAGAATGGATAAGGATTTTCGTCGCAATCATCAGTTAATTAAGATCATAATGCTCAATATAATGAGATTTCAATATGCCAATGGTAATTGAGGAAATTTCAAAGGCTTACATGGCATTTAAAGAAACTACCAACTTTATCTGATAATTACGCTTCTGGAACATAAAGATCAATGCCGAAAGCTTATGAGTCTTCAGCTTTGCCGCAGATTGATTGCTGGATATATAGACAGATATCAATGGCCAGCATTATTTTCTTCACTGAAGATGCCACTAAGAAAAGCAATATCTATTTGCTAGAAATAAAAGTTTGTCAACAGGCCTAAATGCTGTCCTAATTATAGTCCAATTATCAAAGAGCTAAATCGGCAATATCGAAGTCTTATCCAGCGCTACCCATCAACTAAATGTGGGGCTCAATGTTAATGTACTAACTCATTTAATTTAATGCCGCCGGCATATTTTTTTTTTTTTTAATTCTTTTGATTTTTATTTAGTTGAAACAAGCTTGCTGTTACCGTTGAGGCAACTTAATCTAGTTATATATAATTAATACTAACAAAAGGATCAGATAAGTCCATACATATACTAATCCGGAATTATTTAATTTAAAAAAAATCAGCTCAACTCTTAACGAAAACTCATTCAATGAAAGTTGCTGTTTCGAATTGGATTCTCTTCAAACATCAGCATCTACTATTAGCTCAAACTAAATATAAACTCATAAATTTGAAGTAAATATTATTTAATGCTGTGACACACACGCTACTCAACCATAAATGCAAACTTTTGAAACTCCCATTACACTTATAGCTCTTACACTGATCGAACTTTCATTGCGTATACGCACCGTTGTAAGCTTTGCATCCTCCCGCACGCTCGCTGGAAAGGCATCCTCCAAATAGCTTGCCGCGCTCAAGCTCACACTAAAGACTAGTGAAGTATATATAGCCAGACACCGCATTTGAGCAACTAAACAACTGCAAAGCCCACAAAATTTACAGCCAGTGAGCCACTGAGCTGTCACGGTCAGTGGCAATTAGTTGCGCCAGCGCTATCTGCAGCATCTACAACAGCAGCTGTGGCTAATGCCTTAATACACATGTAATGCCAATAACTGTGACAAATAAAATGTATAAACAAAAATAAAAACTGACAGCTGCTGCTGCTTTTGATCGACTGTCCAATCAAACGTGGCGAGCTATTAATCGAAATGGCTTCATTGCTGGCCCCGCTTGTTCAACTAGAACTCTCTTGTTGATTGTGCAAATTGTGCAGAGCGCCCGCTCTGAGTGGCTGGCTGGCTGCCTAATCAGATTTGGTGTGGTGCACATGTTTGGGCCCGTTGCTAGATTGAAAAATTAAATTTTTAATTCACTTGCGGGTGGTTGGTCGGTTGCTCTTCAAAGCAAACTCACGGCCTGCCAGTCAACATTTCTTTTTTTTGTCGTTTCACTTTTTTTTTTTACAATTGATTGGCAAAAATTGATTTCCAGCTTTTGCATAAAATATTTGGCTTCCTTTATTTGCGCCAACTGCTGTCACAGCAGCCGGACAGAGTCTCGCCCACGCCCATGCCCACGCCCAAGCCCAAGCTCTGTGATCCCTTTTGGTTTCCATTTGGCTTCACTGTAGTCAACGTTGGCCAGCGACATTTGACAAATAACTTAATTCGACGCTGTCACCACACACACACACACACACACAGACAGACACACACACATAGAGAGCTGGCAACATGTCCAACCCTCTGCTGACTGCGCGGCCGACTGAGGCAGGCATGTTAAAGCTTAAGCTCAGATTTGTTGCTGGGTGTAAAAGCTTAACAAGTGCACAGAACTTAAAATAGATTCGCTTAACTGGCTTTTAACATGAATAAATATTTGCAGCACTGGACTGGACTGAGAGTAATATTGCTACCAGTTGAGGAAGCAGTTTATAGAATTTTATTTCTCACTAAGTCAGTTGAGCGACTTTCTTTCAATTAAATTGCCACACCAGCTAATGCTGGAGCAACAGAATAATGTTATATATAAAAATATGTTATGCTATGTTAAGTGAGTTGAGAGTACGGAAGAGTGATTAATAATTACCGAGATTATTAATAACAATAAACAATTATCATTAATCGTATACAGAGATTGCTTGGTTTTATTTTTTGCTATTTTTATAAATTGAATTAGAAAATAAGCAAAACAATAAAAATGAATTTATATATAAATGGACTATATGCGTATTTATATAGTCTTAATCAATTTATTTAAATGTAAAATATATATAAAAATACTTATGTATATCACATCATTTTTATAACATCAGCGTCTTCGCATCTTAGCCTCAGTTTACTTTAGACAGTGCTGCTTGTTAGATCGCTTTATAAATTAGATATGTGGAACTCTTATTGTGTGTTATCAGTTATTTTGTTGCTGCTTTATATGCAGGCCCATGCGGCTGCTGAAGTTGTGGTAGGTCAAGTGCAAATAAATCATATTAAATATGAATAAAAAGCTAATGCTGCCAATTACAGTCATGTCTAGATTCAAGCGATACCAACGAGCATTGCAGAACGTATTGTTACAAAGTCGTGAAACCTTTGCTACAATATTTTCATATATCCTCTGCAAACCAAGAGCGATGCCATAAACAGGAAATTGCGTACAATGAACGACTGACTAACTACGCTCTAATGAACGATAAATTTGAAGCGAAGATCGCGCAAAAGCAACACACAATTAAGGATCTGGAAACAAAGGTTGAGCAGCTTCAAGCTAACATCAATAAACTCCAAACTCAGCTGAAAGTAGAGCAAGCAGCTCTTAAGGTAAGCGATAAATGCAAGGATTCTTTAATAAGTGAAAAGGAGAAACGTATCGTTGACTTGAAAGAGCAAATAGACAACATGGATATGCATAAACAATTCGAAGATAAGCTGATTAAATTTGTAGATCGAGCTGAAGCGACTAGCTGTCTAACCTTTGGTAATTCAAGTGATATTCATACGCTGCATTTACCTGGCACGGAGGCCTTCCAGGTGCGCTGTGATTCAAGGTTCGCTGGCGAAGGATGGAAGAAGGACAGATGGCTCGGTGAGCTTGAATAGAACATGGGATGAGTATAAAAAAGGCTTTGGGGACCTGCGCAATGAGTTTTGTCTTGGATTAAAGCGGCTACATGTGATGACAAAGTATCAGCCACAGGAGTTATATGTACAGCTGGAGGATTTCCAGAACGAAAAACGTTATGCACGCTACGACAATTTGTTAATTGGAAGTGAGGCGGAATCTTACAAATTATTAAGATTGGGTAAATATTCTGGAAATGCTGGAGAAACATTAGGTTATCATAAGAACATGAAGTTCTCATAATGATAATGATAAAATAATAGAAATTTTGCATTAAGATATGCGAGTGGATGGTGGTTTAATCAATGTTTTTATTGGTAAGTATAACTGACTTTAAATATACAAAGCTCTAAATACTATTTATATCCATAGTAACCCTAATGGAGTTTATGGTCTCAATAAATCTGATGACGGGTATGTTCAGGAAATCAGATGGGCATATTGGCATGATAAACCATTAAAATTCATGCAGATGATTATAAGACCCAAAAACAAGTAATTCAAAATGTTTTCAATAATGAAATTAACCTAAAAAAAATCATAAATAAAGATTATTTTGCAGAAAAGAAAAAATGTAAATTAATAAATAAATAAATGTAAAACAAAATATGTTCTGATTTGTCTATTTATTTCAAGTAGCAACAAGCTTTAAGTCTGTTTAATTGGATCTTATAA
Source organism: Drosophila busckii (assembly GCF_011750605.1). Lineage (NCBI taxonomy): Eukaryota > Metazoa > Arthropoda > Insecta > Diptera > Drosophilidae > Drosophila > Drosophila busckii. The sequence continues at coordinate 4,646,437 of NC_046604.1, forward strand.
TATGCAGACTCAACTTTAATCTTTTATAACTCACAAATAAGTAAATCATCATAAAAGTGGTAATTGAATTTCTATAACTGCCCAGTGGTACTCTCAAGTTCTTTGATAGAATACTTAAAAATAAAAATAACGTTCTATGCATAAAAACGGCTACGTGAGTTCATCAACGAATGCATTTATTAAAGCAAAATGTTTTGAGCCTAATTTAATTTGTAATTAATTATTGCTTCTGTGCTGCCTTTGATGAAAGGTTATAGCTTTGCTTTTTGGGTTTTGCCTTTAAGCCCACTCAACGGCAATTTAACAAAGATTTTATACGCTCTCACTCTCTTTCTGTTTCTCTCTCTTTTCTTGTGAACAAATCATTGACTGGCATCATTGGTGTAGCTTGTACTTGTGACCCACTTACCGGCATGTTTGCAAATTGCCTGTCAGCACAATTAGCCAATTTCGCTTTTCTGGCTTACAAGGCAATCAACGTCGCACTCGCTGTCGCCATCACAGTCCGAAGTCCGTTGTCCGGAGTTCGGCTGCAGTTGACTTTGAGGCCTGGCGCGTGCCGCGACAATTTAGCTAGAGTTCGACTTGGATTTGGATTTCGAAGTTCCAGGTGCCAATCAGCGAGCAATCAGCATTGACAACACGAATTGCCACACTCTGTTGCAAGCCCAAAAGTGCTGACCAAAACAGCAGACAAAAGCGGACGCTGTGGTGGGCGGCGGACCACAAACTATTGGCCAGCCCTTTTGGCCATTGTTTCGAGCTGGCAGCAGTTGCTACACTGAGCTGAACTCGTTAAGCGCCTGCGACTGGCGCGCTAGAGCATCTGTTGTCGCTAGATTATGATCAGCATTGTTTAGTCGCAGCGTTTAGGCTGCCACTTAGCCATTAGTTGCAGCAGCAGCAGCTGCCCCCAGACTCCAACTCCAGCTTCAGCTCCAGCTCCAACTCCAACTTTAGCTTTTGCCATTAGCCACGCACGTGACTTTTAATCACGCGCGCATAAAATTTCATGCGAAATCACAGACAGACGTGGCCTAAAACAATTCCTGGCCAATTTATAGAGGCGCTGGCCTGGTTTATGGCTTTGCCAACTTCAGCTTTTGCCCAAGCTCATTATGCAAGGCATAGCGGCTCGAGTCTGGTAGCAGTTGTTGCCTTCCTACTTCAAGTATAGTAAGTGTATACAGCAAATGCTTTTAGCGAGATCTGCGAGCTAGAAAAACTTTTGGCGCTGCTTAAACTGTTAGGCGTAGACAAAAGTTTACGACTTTGGCTCAAAGTTTGCAGCTTCTGTGACTGGCCCTGGCCCTGGCCCTGGCCCTGGCCCGTTTGTCTGCTGCCTTTAACCTTTGCCCAAGTTTGGGTGGTGGCAGTCTGGGCGAGACACTTGAGTCCTTGAGTCCAGGCTACAGCTGAGCGGGAGTGGCTCGCCCCAAATGCCAATTACAATGCCAAACGCCGTCTGCAATCGTCGATGCCCACTTTGTCACTTTCTAGGGACACGCCCAGCACTTGTCGGCATTTGTAATTACGCTTGGACTCGCTTTTTGGACGCACGTGGCTCCATTTGCGCTGCAACTGGCAAACAAACAATTTAAATTAAATAATATGCATTAAAGTGAATTCATTTTTTTTGCATTTAATTCAATTTGCGCCACGGCGCTAAAGTTGATTTAACTAACAACAAATGAGCAGAGATATTTATACAATAAATACAATAAAAGAAACATAAATTTTCGTGCGACATGCATCGCTGATTGAAGTGCTGACTGCTTGTTAATATTATCAATGAACAAGAGCGTGCAGCAAAATGTGAAATTATTATACGCGCGCATTAATTACGTCATTATTTGCGTATTGTCGCCACATCCATGGCCAGGGGGGTGACCAGAGTCGTGGCCATTATCTGCGATTTTAATGACAGCCCAGTGAGTTCTTTGTCCGTGTCGAAGCGAAGGCATCCTTGCGACCACTGATTGCCGACCATCAATAAAATGTGCGAGTGATAAAGGATTAAGCTCAACGGCAACGGCAGCGCGGACAACTGATTAATTTATGGCCAAGCCCAAGCCTCAATTTACACTCGTGGACTCGCGGATCCGCCGATTTGTTGCACAGTGTAAATTAAAGTTATCTTTGCCAATGCGACACATTGCCAATTAATTTGTTTTCGTTTGCTTTGTGGCCAATAAATTAATTAAATTAAGCAAGCTAATCAGACAGCAAACTAATTAATGTGATTACTGCACAACTAAAGTGCAACTGTCAAGTCGTTTGACGGACAAACTCAAGGAAAGGGAAAAGCGTATGTTTGATACAATGAGAGTAGTCAGAAGTGAGTTAAAGCTAAGAGCAATCGACGCTTAATCAAAAAGTTTCTGCAACATTTGCTCTTTAACATTATTTTTACTTTCAGTCTACTTTAAGTTCTGTTATACTTACAGCCTATGTTATTATTCTTTACAGTTTATGTTAGCATTAACATTATTTGGTATTCATTAAAATGAAAATTCAGCAGGCATATGCTATTCTACTTTTAGATATAAAAATATAAACTTATTTTTTATGGGAAATGCTTATAAGATATTCAAACAAAATTATATTGATTTAAAGAATATTAAAGCTATGCTTCATATATATAGACCATGAAAATTGCTATAATCAAGCGTACTCGCTTCTTAGCAACCCGGAAGACAAAATTATATTCTCGGATGAAGTTGATGCATATAATCTATGAAAGCGACATATATTGATTATGTATTAGTTCCATAATAAACCGATAATGTGTATTTAAATTTTTTGATTTCTTATTTTATCATCGAAGCATCGCATCCTTATTTACATAGGACTAAACCGTTAGTGAAAGATAATGTGAATAACTGCGAAGTTATTTATCCGATCGTTCTGAAATTTTCCTCTTCGGTTGAGAGCATGATTGAGCTTATGTGCGATTTATATAAGATTTTTTCGTCCAGTGGGAATAGGGACGAATAAAGAGACTAGGAACAAATACTTGCCAAATTTGCTAGCTCTAGCTCTTATAGTCTTTAAGTTCATGTTGCTCGAACAGACAGATATGGCAATATAGGCTCAGTTTGAATAAGCAAAGATTAATATATTCGCATAACTACATGATACGCTTTTTCCTTTTGTATAAGTAAATGGCTGCAAACTGTAGTCGTAGTTATTATAATCAAACGACCAGTCTAGAGTCGAGAGGCGAACTACAGTCATTTCATCTTTTATTTACATAACTCTAGTTGCATATGAAATTGCGCTAATCAAGCGTACTAGCTGCTTAGCAACCCGGAAGACACAATTAGTCGTACATAAGGTATACAGTACACAGGTGTTATATACTTGGTCGCTATATAAGCCACTGCTGGCGCTGCCTGAGCTCAATAGCAAAGTGTATCTGAAATGGGCATCTTGTACCATTTGGCGCTTATAGCGGTTGGACTGATTGCATTGGTCAACGCTCAATTTGGCTACAGTCCGAAATCATTCTGCTCGATACAGCAGAATAAGGTTTATCAGCGTTATGATCAGATCTATGAGATCTATAGAAAATATTTAGTTGAAGTTAGTCTAGCTCAATCGACTTGTGGAATAGCCAATCTGAATACGCCGAGCATTGTCATTACGGTATATAAAAAAAATTATAGATATTTATATTTATATATTTTATATTTTTATATTTTATATATTTTTTTACGATTTTCTTTATGCAGCCACCCAGACCAACTCCACGACCAACTTCTCAACCAACACCTCGACCAACTTCTCTACCAACTCCTCGAACAACTCCTCAACCAATTGCAGTTCCAATTCCATTTCCACCGAGACTAAGTCGATTTTGCCAATCGCAATTCCAGTGGACAGCTCTCTGCTTGTACGCAAGGCGTACGCCGAATGATTATGACGAGGGCGTCAGCCAGCCACCATATAGCGGATAAACTGTATGACTATAAGCTATCAAAGCTACATGTGCGCAGAGTAGTTCCATAATAAACAGAGAATATGTATTTAATTAACTAGCCTTTGTATTAGACAACGCTCCTCGAAGGATATCATAAAAAAAAAACACTACGCAAACAAAGATGTAATTCTTGAGCCTTGCCAGCTCACATAGTAAATGTAATTAACTGAAATGTGCAGCGTTCATAATAAGATTAAAACTGTATCAAATAGTTTAAGCCACAGAGCATGATATTACTATTTTGAAAGCTACTATTTACTATTTTGAAAGTCAAAAAAAAATACGAAAAATATTTATTTGGATTTGGAGATAGAGCACATCAAATATGTTTTGAGTTAGAGTTAAGTTAAGTTAAATTTGAAATTTTAGAAAAGGCAAGTCTGTACTTTATCAAATACTAAAGCATAACACTTGCTCTAAGCTAAAAAACAATTAATCGACAGCACAGGCTCATAGCTGAGTAAAAAATCATTTTATTATTGAAACTTATGCTTTTACTTTTTACAACTTTACAGTTCTTGTACTTTGAATAGAACTCAAGCTCGCCTCGTTTTATTGTAGGCTGTTATAAATAGTTTTAATTTAATTATGCTTAAGTAATGGCCACTTATTAATTGTATATTTAATTAATTTGATTAAAATCTGCTTTAACTTGCAAATATTCGTTTGAAACTTAAGCGGCTTATGGCCACTGTTAATGCCACTACACTTAACTACTTCATATCGCTCAACAAGCGGCAAAGTTTCTCATTTTTTCGCATCGCATGTCCGGCTAGTGAGCCCGAATCCCATTTCATTATCAATAACGTCGGCTCTCTGACATGGCAGCGCACACACTCACATGTGCGAAATAAATGTATTTTTAGTCCTTTTCATTACGATAATGAAATATTTCAAGAGCAGTTTATGTGGATTACTTGCTTAAATGTGAGAGGCGCATGCAAAAGTGGCCAGTCCCAGTGCCAGTTCCAGTCCCAGCCCTTTGCCTAATGTATACGTTGGGCTCAACATGACGCCATAAACATGGTGTAAATCCCCCCATGACAGCCACACACACACATGCACACACACGAGTGTGAGTGTGAGCATAAAGGACATGCGTGTAAATATAATCGAGCAGGCAAAGCCGCAACTCCAACTCGTTTGGGGGTAAGTGCTGTACGCCAAGAAAGGCAAAGGCATAATTATAGCATTATCACACACACAGCCACACACACACACGCACACATAGACACATGCATGGCAGCAGGCAAACTAACGATAATCAATTGAGAAATGTTTATAATGAAGTGGCGCGACCAAAGTCCTGGCAACGTTTCAGCATACGCCACGCCCCCAAAAAAAAACATTCTATGCTGTGTATGTGTGTGTGTGTGGAGTGGGCGTGGCATGCAAAAACGCCAAACCAGCAATAAACTTGCCAAGCGAGCGCCACTTCATTGATACGCTTACCATGTGCTAAGTATATCGTTTGCATGCTTTGTTTGCCTCTGTGTGTGTATGTGTGTGTGTGTTGACCAGAGATAAACATGGCCAACACGCATAGCGAGCTTAGCCACAGCCACAGCGAGCTGACCACACGTCGACGTTCACTGTTCGCGCTTTCATGACAGCGTCCATCATAATTCATGGCAAACTGCACGCGCTTCACTACACTAACGCTAGATTAGCATTCACACACACACGCACAGCACACCACATAGCACAATGCAGACAAAGTAGCGCATTGTGCATTAATTGACTTTAAAGCGGCAACATTGAGTAGTTGGGCTGCAGCTAACGGAAACGAGGCGGCGGCACAGGCTGCAGCTTTAGCTGTGACAACGACAAAGGCGAGGCAAGGCACAAGCTTGCCACATGCAACTGCAACAATGAGGCAGCCTCGAGCAGCAGCTGCCAATTGTAGGTGAACGTTGAATGGCAAGCATTGTGTGCTTGCTCCAAGTGCATTGCACCTTTGGCTTGAGCTTAGAAGCCCATTTACTCCAGTTCTGCATTTTAACATTTAATTTATGCCAAAGCACTGGCGCCTGGCACCTGGAATGGCATGGCAATGGCAAAATGTTAATGCAATGCCCCATGTTGAGCTTGCCATTACTCGCACTAGATTTCATACTCGCTTGGACTGCCTCTGTCTGTGTGTAGGTTACGGCTTAACAATGTCAGTTCAAAGTGCAATAAACCTCAGTTTGCATCTCTAATTATGTGAAACTATTGTGCTGCATTAAAAGCGCAACTTAATTTGCTTTAATTCATTTTAAGATTTCCATGAGCATAAACTAAAGTTTGATGAGCAACTTGGATAATGCATGAATCTATCTTGTGTTTGGTTTTCGGGCTGAGCGGCTTTAACTGGGTTTCAGTTGCTTCTCTTGAAATCGATTTTGCTATCAATGAAAGCTGCAGGGGCTCCAAGTTCCTGGAACTTGGATAATGCAAGTATCTATCGTTTGTCTGCTTGCTGCATAAGATTCGTGTGTTTGGTATTCGTAGAATCGAGCTGAGCGGCTTTAACTGGGTTGCAGTTAAGCTAGACGTAAATTAATTACTTCTCTTGAAATCGTTTTGATTTGTTGCAAATTTAAAAATAGTTTTCAAATGATTTTGCATATCTTTTTCAACCTATTGCAATTTTAGAACCAACTATTTAAGCTCTAGAAATTCAACCAAAATATTTGCTTGGCATGCAGGACTCGCTTTTAAGCATTTGGGCCACATTCGTTGCGATTGCCCGAGTCCTGGGCCTTTGAGAAGCCAAGCAGTTCTATTTGCTGCACAAAGCACAACGACAAGTGTCACTTAAGTTCCTTTCTTTTTCCTGTTTGTAGCTTGTCCTGCTGTGTTTCTTTCTTTTTTGTTGGCACTGCAATTCGAGCAAATGCTGCAACTGATTTCTTTTGCTTTTTTACTTTTTTTTGTTATTTTTTTGTGGAATTTTCTTGCCGCTGCTGCTGCGTCGCGCTTTCAATTTGTGTGTACATAAATTTCGAAATGGACTTCTCGTGTTGGCGTTGCGTGACAGCAAAGAGAGAGAAAATGGCGGCAAAGAAATGGCGAGCGGAAACAAGTGGCCATGACGGACAGATAGTGTTGCAAAAGCAAACGGCAACTGCATAAATAAGCCAAAAGCAATGCAAACCAAAAAACAAATCGAAAGTTCACGCCAAATACAAAAATATACGCGCGCATAAATTTGTTTAAACTTAAAATGCTCGCAATAACATATTAAATGTTAAGTCAAATGATTTTGGCAATTTGTTGTTTCATTTTTGTGTTTTATTTGAAAACTTAAAGCGACGACGACACAGTTTTTAGCCCTGGTAGACAAGCAGTTTGATTGTGTGGCGATTTCCGCAGCCAATGGAGCATAAAATTACATCAGCTGCTGACGCTTCAAAGGTGGTGCTGGAGGGGTGGAGCGGAGCGGAGCGAAGAGTGCAAGTGCTACATGTAAATGTTGTTGGCTATAAATGTGTTGAACTTTAAGTTTGATTTTCTCGCATCGTTCTGCCTGAGTGCAAAACAAGCGAAAGAGAGAGACGCACCGATAGCAAGAGAGAGAGAATATGTTGCTCACTTCTTAGTCGAGTTGGGTGTGTGTGTGTGTGAGTTTGCATATAAATATATATGAAACGCTTGAAAGCGTTTCTTTAATGCAATTCTCACACTTGCATGGAATTAGTTTAAAAGGGAAGTTAGACTCAACTGAAGCATGAACAGACCAACTTCATGTGAAAGCAATCATTAAATTTAATATACAAAATTGTAAAAATATTATCCAGCGGCTACAATGAAATGCCTGCATAACTAGTTAAATAGCTGAGTCAAAATCAAAGCATATGTTTGATTTTTTAAATTTGTTCCACTAGTTTGTATTCATTAAAAACTTAAGCAAAACTGTATATAATCGTAACTTAGTCATTAGTTCAACTTTGAGCAACAATAATGTATCAACTAACGACAGTAGCCAAAGATTTTAAACTTTTTAAGCACAAAAAACAAATTGCAACAAATTTTCTAAAATATTAAAACAGATTTATAAAATTATTTATATTATATGAATATAATATATATTTAATATAAATTATTAAAATTAAATTTCGGCTGTGTGCAGTTATAAACTAAAAATGAAAAGTAAATTTCTAGAACTTAGACGATTAAAACAAAAAAAATATTATTGTATAATTCAAAGCCTGCTAGACCTCATTGCAAATCTAACAGAAATTCATGTAAGCAATATTCTTACTTATTCAAAAAAAAATCTAAAAAATTCTTATAAATATATATAAAAAAAAACTTACAAATCATTGATATCAAATTAACTTCGATTTGCAATTCTTATCTCTCATCTATAACATTTTGATATTCAGCTCTGACAACATTTTTATGCACTTTGACATTTTTGTATCATGAATCTGTGCAAATGTATGTAACAATGAGAAGGAGGCGTGGCAACCCCATAAAGTATATATATTCTTGATCAGCAAAGGACAAACTGGTCGATATAGCCGATGTCCGTCTGTTGATTGCGTGTTTCTCAGCGACTATAAGAGCTAGAGTAACCAAATCGTAGCGCCCAACTTTAATTTGTCCACTTGTTTATTTCTTATGTTGTAATTTGAGCTTTGCATGTTCCATACTCAACTTGCCCCATTTGTATTGCATAATTGTGGCAAAGAGTGTAACTTGAAACCGCTAAATTGGCTCATAATGTCGATTGGAGCTGGTCTTTATGCTAAGCCCAGCATATGGGGTTATGGCTTAGAGTAAATGTCAGCATGTGCCAGCGCCGGCGTCATCATTAGCATTTTCATTTTCATTTTCATGACAGACAGGCAAACGTCTTTATGACTTTCTTGCAATATGATAAGAAAACTTTTGCCACCCAGCCAACCCACATAAGAAGCTGTTCCTGTCAAAGCATATGGCATATTGCCCAGGCAAAACATTTAATGGTCTGCAAAATGGCCAGTGTCAATGGCAGCAGCACAAGAGAGTGAACAGAGAGAGAGAGAGAGAGAGAGAGAGAGAGAGCGAAAGAGGACATTAAAAGTTGCTTAACCTTCATTAGGCGCTGTATGCCAACTGGCAGTGAAATGAAATTTAATATGTGTCAGGACTTTAGCAGACAGCTTACGTTGCCAGTACTATATACAAAGTTTTCCATTGCGCAATAAGCGTGTGACTGTAACTGTGTATATCTGTATGTGTGTGTGTGTGTTTAATATGCCATTTAGAGCTGCATTAGTACTGTACTCTAATGATATGCTCGAGCGCAAAAAATTACAAATCACCGCAAAAGTTGGCAAACAAAGCGTAAAACGGCAGCGTCAGGCTTTAATCAGCAAGTATGCAGACAGGCAGCGGCAGTGGCAGCGGCTGAGGCAGCAGCAAACTCAATTTCGCAGCTTGTTTCACGCGCCACCGCAGCTCTTGGCTTGGCTAGACAAACTTGGCCCACGCCCTCAAACTGTTGCAACTACAACAACTACAACGACTGCTGGCCAATGTGCTAATGCGGCAACATGACATTATCCTGGCTGCGCTTGTTAATCGAATTTGCGCTAAACAAGCGCTTCAGGGCACAAGCCAAAAGCATAATATAGCGACAAGCAATTAATATGCACAGTCTGTCTTAAAGCTATGCGCTTGCTCTCAAGAATGTCTTTCTTTAAAATATTATTCAACTAATATTTTTACTGTAGTAAGTTAAACTCTGCACTTTTATTTCAGCGCCTACATCAATTGAATCCACCTGCAGCGCAGTCGCACTTGACGCTCATCAAGCAATTAAAAGCTCTTGGCAAAAAGAGACAAGCAAATCCAAAACTAACAGAAGCACGTGCAAAGCAAAAATTGAGAACGAACAGCCCAAAATTGAGCTTGAAACTGCCAGCAAGTAAAGAGATAAGAAAGCGCCGTTATGTCAGAGCGCGCTTAGCCTCGAGAATGGCAGAGAAACAGAAAGGAGAGCGCGCTTATCAAAGATAATATGACAACACGCAGAGTGTGGCTTGAATTTAGTTTAAGAGAAGGTGCTTAAGAGTGCACTTACCGCTCATGCACATGATTTTATTGTACTCTTCCCATATTTGATTACTTTAGCTGAGCAAAAAACTAAAAACAAAAAAAAAAAACAATAATTGAAAGAGCAGAGAGAGAGAGAAGAGTTTGAGAACGCATGCTCTTACTACCGGCTAAGCCATCACCAACCGCAGCGATCAGCATGCGTTTCGCCTTCTTGACGTCTGCCTTGCATAACTTAACACATTGCGTGTGAAATTTCCGCCGCACCATAACCATGTATGCTTCTGCCCTCACCTACACCCCCCCTTCCATTCACCCTTCACTAACACCTCTCCGCTCCCCCTCCTTCCAACCATGCATCCCTTCTCTCCTCATTCCCTGCAACCTTCTCCATCTCCACTTCACACTCCCGCTCCTCTCGCCCCGTCCTCGGCTCCAAGCTCCTCACCTCCCACTCTCGTCCTCCCACCCCCCCCCCCCCTAGAGTATTATTCCTCTTCATCTACCCAATTCACTCACTTAACCCAAAACCTTACTGCTACATATGTTTCTAATGTTTAAAACTTACCAAATGCCACATTTGGAAAATAGCACCGGCAATTAATATTATTTAATTGTTGTGTCTTTTGTTTTCGTCTCTTGTTCTTTAATTCAACGCTTAACACTTGCAATTTGTAGTGCAATCTTACATTCACTTATGAAGCATGCACACCCGCGAACTTAGGCCCGCACCCCCCAATGACAGCTGCCAAAGCCTTCACCCCCCATGCGCTTAACAGTGGTCCTCCACACCAGTTGTTGGTCCTGGCGCTGTCCTTAGGTCCTCTCATCCCGCTTTGTCCCTTGCCCTTGCCCTTCTTCACACTTTACGCGTCCCGCTCTCTTCTTCTACCCCATACTCACATGCTTTCCTGTCCTCAGTACCAATATCTCTAAATTAAACAACAACATATAAACAACTGGCGTACTCGTCGAGGGTCCAGCTTAGCTTATACATACAGCCTTTGATCGAATGAGCCCTGTTTGACCTCTTCCATTCTTTCTGCTTATCAGAGTCACGCACCCTCCGTGCCGTGCGTTCTCGCATTAATATTCCGCGTTTCTCGCTGGCAAGCCTTAATGAGATTCGTTCTGCATATTTTTTGTGCAAGCGCATCTTAGCCCACCGTTCACCTTGCAGTATCCCAGTGCTCCCAGTCAGCGTTTAGTCTTTTCGTATAATAGATTAGCGTTGGTGATATTCTGAGACAAAGTGGCATAAATAGCTAAATAAATTTATGAACATATGAGCCATCGTGCCTTGTCATGATCAACTATTTGGCGGCTACTCGTGGGTGATTGCAGGTTTACGCATCATTTTGGGATGGTGTCACCGCTCCAAGCTTTTCTAATTTCCTCGCGCGCTGAGTCACACCCAGGCTCTTCTCATCCCCTGTCCTTCCACTACACTTTGCACTTTCACTTGAACCCAGTAGCCCGTCACCGCGACTCGCGCCTCATCATACCGTCCCTCCAATGCGGCAGGCCGGAATAACGGCTTCTGTATCTCAACGCTCGCCTGCATGTCCCGCGGAGAGCCCTTTGTAATCCTTTAGCACATCCTCGAGGCGTCTGGTGATAACACGTCCTCTCGCTTCAATGGCCATGAATGTGGCTTGGGCCAGCTGCAGATTCTTGTCCAGCTCCTCGCCAATGTTGAGCAGCTGCTGCTGATCCCACAGCACAGCCATGGTCTTGTGAATGCCCGCGCCCTCATAGATCTGCTGATAGAAGTACTTGTAATAGCGCAAAGTCTCCAACAGATCCGTGCTAAACTTAACCCAGTCGAGCGCATCGTAGCTGTAATTGAGCGACAACACATCAAGGTAGACCGGATCGGGCAGTTCGCAGCGCTTGAAGAAGTCGGCCATGGACCATTTGAACAAATTATGCGGCACTTCGTTCTCGCTCATGCTGCCGTAGTCCAATGCAATGCTGTGCATGATACGCAAGCGATTTATAATACGCGAAAATACATAGTAGACCGATGAGTGCTGGATGGACTCGAGCAGATCTTGGTATTGCGCATCGCTTTGACCCAGCATAGTGTTGAGTCTAGTGTTGTCCATCTGAATGTCATGTATGCTCATTCTATCGACCACACGACTTGTCTTGACTATGCGCGATGCACGTCTAATGAAACTGCCGACAGATAATCTGCTACGCATTTTATACTCTGATAGCGAAAATCTGGACGCCTTTGCGTTTCGCTAAACCGCGAAGCCATCGGACTCTATCACGTTCCATCATCCGACCAGTTCAACTCGGCGAATACTTGACGCAGAAACGCATCGCGACACAGCGCAGGATCATAGTCTGGGTCCAGTGGCATAATGCTATCGAATCGCTCCTCCATCACCGTCAGACGACGCATGACATTATCCTCATCCGAAATGGTGTTAACTTCTTTGAATCTTGACATGACTAGGCCGCAAACAGTGAATAACAAAAGAAATCAAAACAAATAATGAAAATAAAAGTTGCTTTTATTTTTTTGTGGAAAATGTAAATTTGAAATAAACATCATAGCCTTTCACTCCAAATACGAAAAATTAAGTAGAAATTTAGCGTTATGAAATTTTGGTATTTTTTTCTTTCACTCACGAGCTTACCTACTGCTTAGCCCAAGTATCATCTATAACCATAAGGTTTTACTAGCTAAGCAGCTGACTACACTCACTTGGCTCACTATCTATAAAGCCTACTGCCTGTGCCCTGTTCGTTGCTGTCAATTCTCCCACGCGCAAACGTGCACCGTTCCTGGTGATAATGTGTCTTGCTCCATCTTATTGTCCCCCACTTTGGCGGCTATAGCACTTGGTCTGATTGCATCAGCCAACGCTCAAGTTGAAACCTAACCAAATAATAAGGATTATACTATTTTCTGAACTAGATGAATATTAATGCCAAAAAAATATATTGATACATGTACTAGCTGCATAATGAACCGATAATATGTATTGAATTAACTAGTCTTTTTTATTAGAATAACTTAAGAATAAATAGATGCGAGCAACACGCTACTGAGTATGCAAGTTTTCAAGGCATTATGGCATTTATGCAATTGCCTGAAAGGTGCAGCGTATATAATACAATTAACCCTGTGTTAAATCTTATTAGCCATAGAGCGATCACTAATTTGCTTAATAGTTGTCACCAAATGTCATACTGAACAGTTTTATGCGATTCTCAACCCGGAAGTCTTTTTTGTTATACAACTTTATTATAGATGCTTTTTTAATAATAGATGCTATTAGCTATGGTGTATTGGCTTCACACAAGCAGCCGCCATTTCTATTTGCTGTTGCTGGCTAAATGAATTGCTTAATTTACGGCATATTAAGGAATGATTGCTATATAAGGCACTGGCTTCGCTGAAGCTGTTCAGCCCATAAGCAACATTTAGATGGGCAGCTTGTACGGTGTGGCGCTCTTGGCCGCTTTGCGGGCTCGCCCGGACCGACGCCTTTTCGCTGGGCGACTCACTTTACTGCAGATCCCAAGTGAGGAGATATAATAGGGAATATAAAGAAGTATACACACTATATAACAGATATAGACAGCGATATGAGGCGATCACCAAAACTTGCCAAAACATTGAAATTCCAAGCCCGTACAATATAACTGGCCTACAACAAACCGGGACAACTGCGCAACCATCAGTGTCCTTATTACCACAGGAGCCAACAGCATCAACAAATATTGATAGTGCTGCATACCAGCCAACGCCACCAGTTCACCAGGGTGGGCAAACTCGCCCACCTTGCGAGCTAGTGTGGCGCCCCGGTCTAGGATCCCCTTGCCCAAATGGTGGGTGGGTTGTCACAGATCAAGGAGACCCAGGGCAAGCCTCACTTTCAGGCTCTTGGCAATCTACAACTCCATCAAGCTCAGTTGGTGGGTTGGGAACTAACCCACGTTGCGAGCTAGTGTGGCGCCCCGGTCTAGGATCCCCTTGCCCAAATGGTGGGTGGGCTGTCACAGATCAAGGAGACCCAGGGCAAACCTCACTTTCAGGCTCTTGGCAATCCACAACTCCATCAGGATCAGTTGGTGGGTTGGGAACTAACCCACGTTGCGAGCCAGTGTGGCGCCCCGGTCTAGGATCCCCTTGCCCAAATGGTGGGTGGGCTGTCACAGATCAAGGAGACCCAGGGCAAACCTCACTTTCAGGCTCTTGGCAATCCACAACTCCATCAGGATCAGTTGGTGGGTTGGGAACTAACCCACGTTGCGAGCCAGTGTGGCGCCCCGGTCTAGGACCCCCTTGCCCAAATGGTGGGTGGGCTGTCACAGATCAAGGAGACCCAGGGCAAGCCTCACTTTCAGGCTCTTGGCAATCTACAACTCCATCAAGCTCAGTTGGTGGGTTGGGAACTAAACCCACGTTGCGAGCTAGTGTGGCGCCCCGGTCTAGGACCCCCTTGCCCAAATGGTGGGTGGGCTGTCACTGATCAAGGAGACCCAGGGCAAGCCCTCACTTTCAGGCTCTTGGCAATCCACAACTCCATCAGGCTCAGTTGTTGGGTTGGGAACTAACCCACGTTGCGAGCCAGTGTGGCGCCCCGGTCTAGGACTCCCTTGCCCAAATGGTGGGTGGGCTGTCACAGATCAAGGAGACCCAGGGCAAGCCTCACTTTCAGGCTCTTGGCAATCTACAACTCCATCAAGCTCAGTTGGTGGGTTGGGAACTACCCCACGTTGCGAGCTAGTGTGGCGCCCCGGTCTAGGACCCCTTTGCCCAAATGGTGGGTGGGCTGTCACTGATCAAGGAGACCCAGGGCAAGCCTCACTTTCAGGCTCTTGGCAATCCACAACTCCATCAGGCTCAGTTGTTGGGTTGGGAACTAACCCACGTTGCGAGCCAGTGTGGCGCCCCGGTCTAGGACCCCCTTGCCCAAATGGTGGGTGGGCTGTCACAGATCAAGGAGACCCAGGGCAAGCCTCACTTTCAGGCTCTTGGCAATCTACAACTCCATCAAGCTCAGTTGGTGGGTTGGGAACTAACCCACGTTGCGAGCTAGTGTGGCGCCCCGGTCTAGGACCCCTTTGCCCAAATGGTGGGTGGGCTGTCACTGATCAAGGAGACCCAGGGCAAGCCTCACTTTCAGGCTCTTGGCAATCCACAACTCCATCAGGCTCAGTTGTTGGGTTGGGAACTAACCCACGTTGCGAGCCAGTGTGGCGCCCCGGTCTAGGACCCCCTTGCCCAAATGGTGGGTGGGCTGCCACAGATCAAGGAGGTCCAGGGCAAGCCTCAGCTTCAGACTTGAATAGTAATAGACCTCCAAGTTCAGGCTGGGGAGATAATACTGGATTAGCTTGGCCACCTATTAATCCAACTGTGTCAAGTATTGATGGTAATAATCCTCCAAGTCCAGGCTGGGGAGATAATACTGGATTAACTTGGCCACCTATTAATGCAACTGTGTCAAGTCTTGACGGTAATAGACCTCCAAGTTCAGGCTGGGGAGATAATACTGGATTAACTTGGCCACCTATTAATGCAACTGTGTCAAGTATTGATGGTAATAATCCTCCAAGTCCAGGCTGGGGAGATAATACTGGATTAACTTGGCCACCTATTAATCCAACTCAGTCAGGTATTGATGGTAATAGACCTCCAAGTTCCGGCTGGGGAGATAATACTGGATTAACTTGGCCACCTATTAATGCAACTGTGTCAAGTATTGATGGTAATAATCCTCCAAGTCCAGGCTGGGGAGATAATACTGGATTAAATTGGCCACCTATTAATCCAACTCAGTCAGGTATTGATGGTAATAGACCTCCAAGTCCAGGCGTGGGAACCGGAACTGATATAACTTGGCCACCTATTAATCCAACTTGGACAAATGCCCGTGATGACAGATTTGGAACTCCAAGCTGGGGTACTGGATCTTATAATCCATCTGAAGTAACTTGGCCTTCTGGGGCTTCTGACCCATCTTGGCCAACACAACCTGGTTGGGATATAGCTACCCAACCACCTTGGCCAACAACATCCGTGTATGATCCTCATATTTCAACTTTGAGACCTCGTTGCCCAGGTGGTGCCTGCAATGGTGGTGCCTGGATACGAAATGAGACGCTTATTGGTGAATGGGGCTCACTGGTCAACGTTATAGCCGACGCGAAGCTGAGAACGACAGAGTTGATAATTAAATATGGTTATCCTGTGGAGACGCATTTCGTCACCACCAAGGATGGCTACGTGCTGTGTCTACATCGCATGCCACGTCTAGGTGGATATCCCATACTGCTGGTCCATGGCTTTATGGCCAGCACGGCTACTTGGGTCCAGATGGGTCCCAACAATGGTCTGGCGTACATACTATTCGAGCAGGGTTACGATGTCTGGATGCTAAACACGCGTGGCAATTTGTATTCAAAGGCGCACAAAAATCCCAACATCAATCAGAAGGATTACTGGAAATTCTCTTTTCATGAAATAGGCATCTACGATCTGCCCGGGGCCGTTGATCTAATTCTGAGCGTCACCAAACAGCCCAAGATGCAATACATTGGACACTCACAGGGCAGCACAGCCTTCTTTGTGCTCTGCAGCGAGGTGCCTGGTTATGCCGAGAAATTTGATCTCATGCAGGCTCTATCCCCAACGGTCTACATGCAAAATAGCGAGAGTCCCGTGTTGCGTTTCCTCTCCGTCTTCAGTGGTTCATATCAAGTAAGTTAAGCTTCAACTGCAACTGCCACGTTTAATTCATTTTCATTTTGCAGGTGCTTGTTAATCTTTTGGGAGGTTTTGAAATCGCCAAGTCAAACACCTTGATAACGCAGTTCCGTGATCATATTTGCTCTGTCACTGTGGCGAACAGTGAGATTTGTGCCATGTTTGACTTTGTCACCTGCGGCTTTGGCTGGAGTCAACTGAACTCTGTAAGCAGACACACCGAAATCACGTACAAAATACCCTTCCTCAGTCATAACTTCTGCTTCTAGACACTCACGCCTCTGGTGGTGGGACATGCCTCGCAGGGCGCCTCCAGCATGCAGATCTATCATTACGCTCAGCAAATCAAAACCAGCGGTTTCCATCGCTTCGATCAAGGCAGAATGGTGAACCAAATTGTCTACCAGAACCCGCAGGCACCGCAATACAATCTGTCCCGAGTCACCTGTAAGGTCGCCCTGCAGCACAGCCAACACGATTGGATGGCAACGAGGAACGATGTGGAGAATCTACGACTACGCCTGCCACGCGTTATCGACACGCACATGATCGAACATCGCGACTTCAGCCATTATGATTTCACTATATCAAAGAATGTTCGAAAATTGGTCTACAGGCGTATCGTAAAGCTCACGACGCAAAGAATAGTATGAGGCTAAAAGGCGAATTACTAACTGGTGGTGGGTAAATTAGCATATTTTGAAATGTAAACTTGTATAACATATTTAAAGCGGTTATGGGTATATTTTAAAAAAACTAAATGCATATTTTAATAAAACTACTTACAGAAATTTCATTGTCTGAAAAACATCTGTCTTAAAAGAGAAATGAAAACAAGGAAAAATTAAAACAGAAAATTTTACAACCTAACAACTAACTTGTTGAAATGTTCAGATTACACTGCACTACAATAAAAATGTTATGGACTCAAAAGTAGCTGATATAAAATCGTATATAAAAATTAAAAGAAAATTCTGTATAGTCACAGTTTTCAGTTTGGATACAATTTATTTTTTGATGTCTGTACACTTGCCCACAGTTAAGGTATAAAAGTTATTTTAATTGCAGTTCAGTTAGATGAATTTGAATATAGGTCGGGGCTTGTGCTTAAATTTACCTGATTACCTATAGGCTCTCCTCTTTTTTTTATTAGAGTAAACTAAGATCAGACAAACTTTTGTTTCATCGCTTTGCGTTTATAATTTTATTTCTGTTTCAATGAACAATAAAACAAAAATATATCTTTAAAGCTATAGCTATTTACTTTAGGTAGGCAAATTATTTAATTTATATTTTATAAAGGTAAGGCTTGCCATACATTTTGCTTCATTTTCATATGTTATTAGTTAAGCTTGCGACTCATTTGCTTCGATGCCTTGTGGCAATCAATGTGCGAACATTTGCATATGTATGTGTGTGTGTGTGTTTTATAAATTTGAAGGTAGTTGCTGCCGCAAGACGTTGCGCTTTAATTAAGTTTACAATTGGAAATGTTGCAAGGATGTTGGATGGCTGACTTTAAATTGCTCACGTGTGTGACACAATTTGAGGCTCGAGGCGCACACATGGCGAATCAAAAGACAATGGCGGAAGCGGAAACACGGAAAATGTGAAAAATGCGCCATGCTAACAAAACTGAAAGCTGAATTTGAAGCAAGGTGGCGCTTAACAGCTGGCACGTACGCACCTGCCACGCCCACGCATACATAGCCGAGTCCGCAGGGCAAACATTTTGGCAGTCAGTGAGTGTGTGTGTGTGTGGGGCTATCAACGTCACGCGCTTCTCGTAGCATAAGCCTCAAAATGCTTGGCGTACGTGTGTTATTTAATGCTTATCTTTATCCTTTTCCCATTAGTGTTATTGATGTTGCTAGCCCCCCACACACCTCCACACCCTGTTAGAGCGCACCTGTGTGCCTCGATAAACTTGGCCGGCAGCTAAGCGCTGACAATTGATGCCAAAAGATGCCTCAAGCACAAACTGTCGCCCCCAAAATCACGCGCTAAACATTATTTTAATGCTGCAGTCAGTTCTCTTACATATACACTTACATATGTGTGTGTGTGTGTGTGTGTGTGTGTGTGTGTGTGTACACACACTCATGCTGTATAAAGCAGTTTGTTGCTGGCGCTTCAAGCTTTGCCTCATTGCTGTATTTCCGCTATGCTTAGTCCTCCAGGGGCTGCGACACATTTGCCTTGGCTTGACATTTATAAATGTTGTGTCCTTGAAGGCGCAGTGCTTTACAATTGAAATGCTGCTAAATTATGGCAGCCTGAATAATGAAAGCCGAGCTGTAAACAGCTTTGGATAAATCACAAGACAAAAGCAGCCTGAAATCCTTAAAGAGCCAAATGCTTTGCATTTTAGTTTACAATTTTAAAGCAAGTCTGAATTTTAAAATAAAACAAGCAGCCGATTATTAAGAGAGTTTAAATATATTTATAATAACATTTATATTTAAAAATATTATCTTGCTTGCTTAATATTGTTGCTTTTTAATTGGCTAAATCTAAAATTGGCTGCAGCTCATTAAAACTTTCTTAAATATATAAACATATACATATAAATGTTATAAAATTAAATATCTAGTTTAAATTTCCATGAAAAAGAAGAGTTGTATGAAGCTAACAAATCTTTATATTATATCATTATATATATTACACTTTTAGTAAATGCGGCCCTTGCCTATTCATGAAGTGCTTATTAATAAAAGAGTATACTAATATTAAATAAAATAATAATTTAATAATTCAGAACTAAAATTGCTTTCAAATCAAAGGTATCTCTATGAGTTCTGTAGCATTCTTCATTTAACTGTTTTACAATATTTATCAACATAAAATTGTTTCATTGGGCAAGCGTTTTTTATAAGAGTCTATGTTTTCTTTATAAAAGTATTAAATGCTAATATGACTGTTTAAATGTCTATTGTTATAAAAATATTCTATACAAAAGTCACACTTTTTCAATGTATAATAATTAACACAATTAAATTATAAACAAAACGTAGGTGAAGCAATGACCCACAACTAAATCGTCGAAGTTTTGAGATTATAATAATTATATATAATTAATTATTATAGCCAATTTCACAACCATCTGATTAAGCATTTGTTACTTATAAATATTGATATTGATTGATTGTTGCTCATTTCTATCATTGAAACTAGCAGAAGCTATCGCTAGTATATACTTTGGTCATCAATTGTGCGCATCAATTAATTATACCACTCCGTAGTTCTGTATGATATATTTTATTTTATTTTATTTATTATTCTACGATTGCATTTAGTGTTAGTTTGCTATCGATGCTATCGATGTTTGCTTCGTGCTGCAGCTGTCAAGTTTGCTTTTTGCGTTCGGAGTGCTGTGATTTTAGTTTAGTTTAGTGGAGACTGAGATAGCTTTGAGAAAACTATACTCAGTTGTGTTTTATTATGTATTTTTCGATTGGTGGATAAACTTTTCACACATTTTAAACACCAAGTCCAACAAATTCAAATGTATTGTTAAATGTTAAGCGGTCGAAGAATTCTCACGCGGCCCAAGAGTGTATGAAAAACTAGCCCGATAAGACGACAACAAACCAAGTGCTCTATTTTCTATGTAAGGCGTGAACAACTTGCCCTCCCCCCCCCAGATAAAAACATAACCTACGCCAAGGTAGAACCAGCCAACAAGAGAAGCAAACAAGAATCGTTAGTCAGGATGTTAGCACGCCACTTGCCAATGAATCAACGCGGCGCGCCTTCCGTGCATGAGCGAATCGCGCTGCAGTGTGCCCGGAACATAAGTCAGCTGGCCATTGCGCTGCCCAAGCCACGCACCCAGACGGGTCATCTGCCTGTGCTGGTCGAGGTGCGGCGTCCCGACGAGGACATTGTCTATCGCTATCAGGTGAATCTGTGGCCCAGCGCACAGGATCGCAACAATCAGCAGCAAATCCATGCAGACGAGGCGCGTGCGCTTAGCCAATTTTTGAACTTGCCCTGTCTGCTGCATCACGAGCCACTTGCTCCAGCTGCGGAGCTGCCACAGTTGGTTATGATGCAGGAGTCGCTGCACTTTGTGCACCATCGTCAGTCCCAGCAGGAGGCTATTACCACATTAAATTACATGCCGTCTGCCATTGCCGCCAAAAAGGCAACGCGGGATCACTTTATGGCAGTGCTGCATCAACAGCAGCCCAGTCCGCTGGCCCACCAGGTGCTCTGGGCCAACAGCAAGCCAGCCACAAGACACAAAAGACAAGCGAGCACGCAGCAGGCGGCAGTTGGGCCACCACGCATCAGCTTGAAGCAGTCAGCGGAGCAGCAGCTAATGGTGGCGGCGCACAGAGAGCGGCTAAGCAATTGGCAAGCGCATCTGCCACAAGTGGCAGACTATAGTGAATACTTGCTGCTGCAGCGTGAGCTCGCCCAGCGGCAACAGCAGCAGGCCCAACAGCTGGAGCAGCAGAAATACGAACGCATTCTTAAAGGTGAGTCGCCGTCGCTCGCTCGCTCGCTCTGTCTTTCGCTCTGTCTCTTTCGCTTTAACAGCTTTGCCTTGCAGAATCGTTGGACTCGACGCAGCTGCCACTGGAGCTGCAGGCGCTGTTTGCCTGGGAGTCTTGCTCCCTTTGCCACACCACGATGCGCACCATGCGTAATGCTTTGGATCATTATTTGTCGCGTGCGCATCTGCGGCGTGTGGACAGCTGGCTCATCCGCTGCAGCTTCGTCAAGGACCAATTGTCGGATAAGATGATGCGGCATTTGCGCAGCACTGGGCCCGCTGTGCTCCACTGTGATCTGTGCGATCTGAAGCTCACCTCGGTGGTGCATGCGCGTCAGCATTTCTGCGGACGACGCCATCGGCTGGTGGAGCGGCAAGTCATACAGCCCAATGGTGAGGGCTACTACGATCGCAGTGGCCGCTGGGTGCGCACCAATGACAAGTGGCTGATGTGCCAGCTGTGCGACGTTATTGTCACCTCGGAGTCGCAGCTGTCGCTGCATAGGGCGGGCCTGCGGCATCGCAAGCGTGAGCGCTCCGCTTTGCCGCATACGCCGTGTGGTCCCTACGATGGCAGCTATGTATATCGCGTTACGTCGCACGGCTTGCTGGAGCCGCTGAATCCGGCGGGTTACTATTTGGGCGCTGTGGCGGCCACGCAGGATGTGCGCAGGCTTAGCGATCTGAATGCCGCCTTCTATTGCGAGGTGTGCAACATAACGTTGAATCATTTGAAGTCGGTGAAACAACACGAGGCGGGGCGCGTGCACAATAAGCGACTGGGGCGTCTCACACAACAGGCGGCGGGGTATATGTCGTGAAGTCGCTCAGGTCTCCCACCAAGTCTCGCTCCAGTTCCTCCAGTCCCCAGTACGGGCCGTGTGCTGCGCCGTATTATTAGCAATTTATTTTTGAACCAGTCCAGCATGTAACGTTTTCTTTTTCATATATGTTTTATAATAGTCATAGTCTTCAGAGTATAGCTATGTGTATTCTATATTATATATAAATATACGTATTGTGTCTAATCAACAAAGATTAGATGCACAGCAAAAAAACAAAACAGCATTAAACATAAAAGTTAAAGAGACACAGTCGCTTTAAGTATTAATAATCTAGAAAAACAACATTTTTTTTTTATAATTGATAAATAATATAATAATAGTTTAAGTATTGGCTTCAAATTAAGCCGAATAAATACACAAACACAAAATGCATTGCATACGCTAAGGCTGCAGCACAAACTTGCAGCAACAAATGTTGCTAAGCACATGTTGCCAACTACAATGTTGATACACTTGGAAATACTCAAGTGATACCCAATTGGTGCAGCTTTTTTATTTAAGCTTATTCTTTTTGAATGTTTTTTGGAATTATATATATAAATTTTAATTTAATAATTATATTTAGCAACTTGCTAAGCTAATGTTGCCAGCATGTTGCTTGTAATTGAAAACCGTAAACTTGATTACACCGCTGTTTAAATTTTGATTAAAACTGCAATATAATGAGTTTGCTAACGCCAGGTGGTGGTGGTGGTGAGCCACTCAAACACTTTGGGTTTAATTAATGATGCGGCGGCGCTTGTAGCAGAGCAGACAAGGCTATGCATGTTCTCAGCTCTTTGTTTTTAATTGCCCAACTGCTTATGCAGAGACACGTTGCGCCAGAGAAACTGAAACCGACACTGGCGTCTGCCATTTGCCATTTAACATTTGCAATTTGCGCATTTGCCCGCCAGCCAGCCAGCCAGCCCAGACGGGAATCGCATAAAATCTGCGCAGGATTCGTCGCCAGGCAGACAATACAAATGCACCATAAAAAAGGAGTTATCGCTGGGCAAATATCAGTAGTCAGTAGACAACCCCCGCTCGCTCACATTAGTGTGGCCCAATGTCAGTCAGGCGGTGTCTAGACAAAACATGAGCATTAAATAAATAAATAAATCGTAGTAACAACAGCCAGCAGGACAAGCCACAAAAAGCGGAAGCAACTGCAGCAATTTATGGCGAGTGTGAAGAAAAAAAAATCGACTCTGCTGCTTGTTGTTGTTATTGAAGGTCAATAGCGTTAGCTGAGCGTGTGAAATTGTGGGCGTGACGACCAGCCTATTCCAGCTGCTGCTGCTGTAGCTGCATTGAATTGCATTGCAGCGAGTCCTGCCTGCATCTGTGTGTATGTGTGTGTTATCTTTGACCGTGTCTGGTTGTCGCTTCTGTTCGGGGCGAAAGCTCAAAACATGTTTTCGCATAAATTAAACTTCTTATCTGCTGTAAAACATTTGACGCCATTGTTGTTGCTCTGTTATGCAGCCAGGAAATGTATAAACAGGCAACAACAACAACAGCAGCAGCAATAACAATAAAGGAGCACTGTCAGTAAAAAGTAAAATGTCGCAATATAAATATAAATAGCCAGAGAAATGGCATTTTATCATTGATATAGTTAATGATATGCTCATTGTCGGATATCAACGCATGTGACCAGCATAATGTTCACTCAATGCAGGCATCAGTCAAAAGAGCTTAAGACACAGACATAAAAGTATATAAAAATATTCAATTTTATTTTATTTTTGGGCAATTTATTTGAAATGCTTTATTTTTTTATACATTTGTGCTAGTCAATATGAGCGTTTATTTAAATTCATTCATGTCTTTAATCCACAGTCATTTCATTAGCGCATTTAACTTATAGACATTTCGCCTCAAAGCTCTTTTCAATTAACTTTGTTAAATAATACAACGAATAATTGAAAAATTAAATCTAGAATTTCTTATTTGAATAATAATTTAATTGTAGAGCTTTTGAATAGTTTGATAACCATGTCTGACTCTTAGATTGCTTATAATTTTACATTACAAGCTGTTAATAAAAATATAAAAATTTTTTAAATAAAGTTAATTCTTATTAGCGATTGTTTATATTGCCTATGAAAGTCCTGACTTAATTTTCAATATATGAAACAAATTTTATTTTCTGCCATTCAGATTTTTTTATCAACATGAATTATGTGAAAGCTGCCGAATATTTTAAATATATTTATATTAAATCAACACAAAAATAAGTGTAAATTAATTATGATAAATATTTAACATTAAATGCTTTAAAAAATAAAAGAAAGAAGAGCGTTATGCAGACTTAACATTTGCTGCAGAATGGAGAAAACCCAAAGCTCTAAGCTGGATTAATGTTAGTTATTTTATGATATAGATTCAAAGCCGAGAATACAGAATAAATTCTGTTGTAACTGCCATGCTTCTAATTATATAGCTATAAATAAATAAAATAAATACTAGTGTGCAGCCTTAAACGAAAATAGTTTAACAAAAGTTTTAATAGCTTTGCCTATTTATTTAAATTAAACCAGTTTCAAATGAATATATGACTTATTCTCCTTTTAGCTGTATCCCTGCCGCAGACCGCATTTAAAGCTAATGTTACTTTGACTCTCCACCCTTGAACATCAAAATGTTCATATTAATTTATTAAATTAGCAAGTTGTCTTCCCACCACATCAAACTGCGTTGAGTTGTTTTACAATGTGTAACCAAATTAATTATCAACTTTGGTGTGTTTGGGTGTTGTGTGTGTGTGTGTGTGGCAGCCACGCCCACAGCTAAATTGCCCACGCCTTCTCGCACATAGAGCAATTCCCTTGATATGTGGCACTTGTATGGCATTTTGGCAAAATGGTCGCTTGACGCGCGCTCAGGCATAAGAAAATTTATGCGTGGCAAGCCAAAACCAAAACAGAAACCCAAACCGAAACCGAAACCATAACACATCCTCCAGTCACAAATTTGCATCGCTCGCAGCTACAGCTACAGCTATATATGGTATATATATTACTGTTTATAGTCGCAGTTACATTATACTGAGAGCGCTTTGGCAAATTGCAGCCTGCACTCGTATAATTAACATAATTTTGGCACAACATTCACTCAGCCATAATTTTCAGAGAGCAGCAGAAAAATCTGTTGCTGTTTTGTTAGAGCTACTGCCAAATATATGCGCACAAAAATAAAGTTGTTTATTGTTTTTATATGCATGCAAAGTATACAGTTTATTATTTTAACGTTGGGTTATGCGATATGCCCGCGCTGGCTGTCAAAACTTGTCTAATAAACATTT
Source organism: Drosophila busckii (assembly GCF_011750605.1). Taxonomy (NCBI): domain Eukaryota; kingdom Metazoa; phylum Arthropoda; class Insecta; order Diptera; family Drosophilidae; genus Drosophila; species Drosophila busckii. The sequence goes on from NC_046604.1 coordinate 4,671,814, forward strand.
CACTTATTACGAACAACGCTTGTCAATTATAACTATATAATATATATACATATATGTAATGCATATAGTTTAGACAGTTAAGGTGTGTTTGGCACCCCAAAGGTGCCAAGCGTGTGAATTGTTTTCAAAATATAAATATAATATGTTATTATATAAAATGCTTTTAGCGCTTTTAATTGTTACGTGTTACGCTTTGTTTTTTGTTTAGTTTTTTGACAAACGTGTTTGGACTGTCAAGTGCCCCAGACATACATATAATTATTTATTTAAATTATGAGCATATGCCGCATAATTAATTATAATTTTAGGCAAGCTCGTGGCAGTCATTTCAAATTAATTTACTAATTAGAATACAGCGCACTGAATTAATAAATATATAAAAAGTAAATATATAATGCGTGTTAAACTTACAGCCTGTGGCTGCAAAGCTAATTGTTAATTTTTTTATGCACAAAGTTCACACAAACAATTGAATTTGCTTTGCCATTCAGTTGTAACAAATATAAATAAAACATAGTTAAACAAAATGCTATTTCGGTTTATATGTCAAATCGAGCGAAACTGGTTGCATACAAAATAATAACAAAACAATGTATTTTATGTTTTGCTTATACTGCCACAAATGTAAACAGGAACAGAGCAGCCGCAACAACAAAAAACATGCAACGCCTTCATGACACATTTACCAACATTTTGTTGTTGCTGCTGCTTGCTTTGAATGACAAATCTTGTGCCGCATTTTGTTGTTGCTGTTGCTGTTGCATAGAAAACCAAACACATAAACCAAGCCACTCAGCCAGCTTAGCTCAGCTCAGCTCCTGTCTCTTGTCTGCAGCAGCAACAACAGCAGCATTCAACAATTTTTGCCATTAAAAAAAAAGTTGTTAATATTAAAACAAAGCCAAGGCAAATACACTATACAAAGTATTATATATACTTATATCTTAAATTTAATGCCAAATTTTTGTTGTTTTAGCCAGCGCGTCTTTAAGCTTTTATGTGCTTGGCCCAACTGCATTTGCTAGTGATGATGCCCGGTCTATAAAATGGCAACAAAACCACTTTCGTTGTCGCCTAGTGAACCATTAGCAGATTTTTCTTTGGCTTGGCTATGAAAAACATTTGCGGTTGAATCACAAAACGAAAAATGTGATGCCGGCTAGGCTGGTAGCTTATATAATCTGAAACTAGTGAGAGAGCTGAGCTGAGCAGACTAAGAGCGCGAGCGAGAGCGCGTTTTTATGTTTGCATTGCAAGTGGCATTAAATTGGCATGCGCCTGGAATTTGTTACCAAATATTGATGCCGCTCTGTGCAGTAGTAGCCAAGTATCTAGCAAGTTTCTAAAAAAATATTTCCTTTACATAAGCAGCGATTGCTCAAAACGTCGCCTAATCAACGTAGCTCGAGCTACCGCATTACGCAGACGACGCCCATGCGCAATTGTTGCAGCCACTTTGATGATAGAGTGTAGCCAGTGTAGGCGCCGCATGTGGCAAGCACACAGTGCGGCAATTAAAAGGCGCTTTAAGAGCTTAACAAACGCCTCAACTGCCATTGCATATTATTATATTATTGTATGAAATGTTTGCCTACAACAAACACTTGCATGCAAATCGAGTTATACAACAAAATGTGTGTCAGCAAATGAACTCGCCGCATCATCCTGTCAAGGTTGCCCCAGCTGCGTGTCAAGAGATGCTTACTAAACAAAAAAGCAGAAAAAAATAAGTCAACTGACTGCTCTCGTCGCAGCTGCGCCCCTGCGCTTTCCCCCCCGCTCTCACTCTCACAACAAATTTCAGTGTCACGCTCAGCGCTCAAGCTTCAAAATAAGCAAAAAGAAAACAAGTTGCCTTACAGCTACAACAAAAATTACAAATAAATTGCGCCTTCTGACCTTGAGCTGTGGCATTAAATTGCCACAGTTTTGGCTTTACCCAAAAATACGAAAAAAAAATAAAACAAAAGCAACCACAACAAAAGTTGGATTAGCCGGCATTTTTTTTGGTTATTGTTGTTTTGGCGCTGCTGCGTAAAATGTTGCAAGAATTTTTGGCTAACATTATAAGCAACTTAAGTTAAACGCTACCCTGTAAAAATTTACTACTATTAAAATGTTTATAAACAACCTTCATTTTGCATATTAAAACAGTTGCTCCAAGCTATTTAATTGTTAACACAATGCAGGGCATTGTGGCTTTCAGTTCAGACTCGAAGTTAATTGCAGCAAGTGCAATTTGTAGCTGCAACAATTACGGCCAATTGCAAAAGGTGTTGCCAAGCCTGGCACAGTGGTTGACCCTGTCCGTGGCCAATAAATGAACGCAGCACGTGCTTCTCACTCAATCGATGGCAAATGCAAGACTTTAAACATTCTGTAATTAACTGTTTTATATTATTTTGTTTCTTTGTTGCAACTCATGCTGTTTTAACTGCAATGAAGCTTTGATAATTACCCAAGCAACTAACAGGTAATATACAAATTCTAAGAAAAAATATAAATGATCATCATTATATTTTCTTATAATCTAAAATATATTAAAATTTTAAAATAAGTTGCATTTGGGACTAATGCAATGCATGGGCGTAGAAGAGTTTGAAGATTTTACAATTCTTAGTTAAATTATTATCAAATAGAGATCATGGACATTTCTATGTCCATATATTTGTTCAACTTAGACATTTTAAAACATTAATGTCTTAATTATTAAAATATTTAAGAAATTCGCATTTCAAATATTAATAAATAGAATCTAATTTAGTCGCAATTCAAAATAGTTTAAAGCAAAAAATGCAACAAATTTATAAATCGTCAGTTTGGGATTTTGGTCGTTGATCTTTTAGCTTAAATAGATTTTGAATCTACATATAATATATATACATATTTTTGAATTGGTAATTTTTAAAATTGCAGTTATCATGGAATTGTAAAAAGAAATTATATAAAACTGTCAGAAATTTTTGATTCAACAATTTGAACGATTATTTTGAGTCTGAGCACTTGGCTGCGACTTAATTTCGCCAAGCTATGCGCAATTTTCGCAGCTTGGATGTTGTAAGAATGCATGTAAAAATGGTTATTGAATTTATGATTAATGCTTACACGGCTTGTCATTGAGCGAGACACAGACTCCGGCTACGGCCCTGACAAATTGGCCTGGCCAAGGCCAGCAGCAGCAGCAGCGGCAACAACAATAACAATGTAACCGGGAAATCGTCAGAGGCAGCCGCAGTCGCAGCCGCGTGTGTTGCAAGCTTCGCTTTGTGCAATGATAGCTGTTGCAAGTCTGTGGACGTGCCGACTGATAACTGAATCAACAAAATGAGCTGCAATCATAACAAATGTACAATTGAGTGAATCAACGAAGAGCAACAAATGGCATTTGTTTTATTTTTTTTGCTTGTATTTTGGTATTTTGCTCGCATTTTTTTATATTTTTTTCCGTAACGTAACCAGCTGTAGTCTGAAATCCCAAATGAAAATAAAAGCAGCAAAACTGTTGCTGAATCCCAATGCGCTGGGGGGGAGGCAGTCAGTCAGTCAGTCAGTCAGTGGTAGGTAACCAGGCATTTCGACAGACGGTGCCAAGGGGGTGCCATGCTTGAAGAGGTTTGTGCAAATGCAATTACCTTGGCAGCAAACGTAAGCGTAACACCAAAAACTAAAAATCGAGTCAGTAAGACAGCCAGACGGGCATAACCAACGATCAATATGAGTATCAACGACTGACGGGGCACGAGCAAACAACAAACAGCAAACGGCACACGAAGCACGCGCTGGGGAGTGAGAAAAGCAGGCGCTGTGCCAAAACGAAAGACTTAGGCAAAAAACTTGCTTGGCACGCGCTGCACAATGAAAATAAAATCTCAGCGATTATAATCGCAGTAACTTAAAAAACAACAGCAGCACTTGTGCTCAAACTTCACGTTGCGAGCAGACAAAACAAACGCGCAAGTTGATAATATAATAGATTGCTATATAGTTTGCAGACAGAGAGAGAGAGAGAGAGAGAGCGTAACATTAAGAGAGTGAGAGCGCTTATTGAGAGCAGGTTGCATGTGGGCGTCAAACAAGTTGCGAGCTGCAATCAAACTGCATTGATCGCAGTTTAGTGTTAGATGTTGCTGCAGTAGCTAATATATAAAAATTTTTATATAAATGTATAATATTAAAATATAGAAAATAATTGAAAATATAATTTATAATGCAGTATTTGTGAAAAAATGAATTATGATAGTTAAGCCAAGCGTTGAAGCAGAAAGAAACGGTCGATTCAAATTACAATCAAATAACTGAGTAAACTATAAAAATGACTTTAAGATCTGACTTAACTACTAAATAATAATTAAGTTTTTAGTTTATTTATACTATTTGATAAGCTTAGTTAATTAGGTGGGTTTATATAAAACTTTTTAAGCAATTAAAGAAATATCTTAGCCTCCGCTGTAGGTTAGTTCAGAAATGAGAGCAGGTTCACTTGATTTAATATTGCCCATAATATACGAAATAGTTGGTCGAGAGTGCTCTTGCAGCTTGTATTAATAATAACTTATTTACCTCTAGCAGTTATATAGTCTATAAATGGGTTCAAATTTGATCCCCAGGGCGTGGAATGCTTCAAGGATCTGCTGATGACTCTCCAGTTTATATTAGTTTTAATTATTAATAAAAACGGCAATATTTTTGATTCATCATTAGCATCTATTACCTGTGTGACTGCAGCAAGTTGAACTGCAGGCTGGCAAGAAGTTCGAGCCGAAGCTCGAGCCGATCAGCTGAGCAACGAAGCGGCTGCAACAAGATTGACGGCAGGTTGGCAACAAGTTCGATGCAACTCAAGCCGAACAGCCGCTTGCTTGGCTTCAGCACAGGCGAGATCAGCTGAGCAACGAAGCGGCTGCAACAGGTTTGACTGCAGTTTGGATGCAACTCAAGCCGAACGGCCGCTAGCTTAGAGCCCTGCGCTCAAGCACAGCCGAGATCAGTTGAGTGACGAAGCTTCAACAGAGTGGTTGGCAGTTGTTAAAGTGGCTACGAGCGTAGAAAACGCGTGCGCGTGTGTGCCAAGACAGCGAACGTCATAAGCGATTGAAAGCAATCGCAAATCTCAAGTCGAGCGAAGGCGCAGATGCCTGGCAAGTCAAGTTGTGGCTCAATCAGATAATTCAATATATAGTAGAAAGCTGTTCTGTGTGTGTTGTCTATTAGTGATATAAAAAATGTTTTCAAACTATCGCTTAGCGCTGCTGCTGCACTGCCTGGTGGCATTGCTGGTCTGCGGCAGCGTCGACGCCTTCACCATATTGTCGCCCTTTAGCTACAGTTCGCTGAGCTTTAAGAATCTGCTCAATAGCGTCCTATTGTCCAGCAATGCCAATTTGGCTGGCGGCGGACGCAATCTCAAGTCCGATGTGCTTGAAGATGCCTCACTGATAACGGTAAGTGTTGCCCCAAGTTGCCCATAAGTTGACCCAAAACAAACTTGTGGAATATTCATTCATGCTACGCTTGCTGCGGTTGACCAAACAATGCAAGCCAAAGTTGTTAGCATTGACATTTGTTATTATTACAGTTTTAAGCTGTTATTGTTGTTAACGTTGTTGTTGCTGTTGCTGTTGCTTACCGTTTCAGTTTTTTCTACTGTGCGCTTTGAAGTTTTTTATGATTTTAGTTCCACACAGTGCTGTGTATTTTTTTCTTTCTATGTTAAATAAATTTACACATTTTGTTGCCTGACTTTTGTTAAAAGAAAGTTTCTGTACAATCTTTTTACTTGTATTTTAAGCTATTGCAGTTCAGTGACTTTCAGCGCAGTTTCTACAAATTTATGAGAACTTATTAGACTTGAAGCAAAGCAAAAGAAAACTACAAATGCCATAAATTCTTCCAACAAAATGAATATGCTTGAGAACTAGACTAGTCAACTATTGGCCTTAGCTGCGTTTATTCATGCCTATTAAAATTTAATTTACGTTCATATAATTATTGCAAATGCATATACCAGCAGCTAATAGCAAAGGTCACAACAGCAATGCAATGAAAAATGGAAAACATTGAAAATATCACACACACAACACACAATAATTTTGGCAGTCAAATATTAAAGAGCAAACAAACATTGAGAATTACCACACTACTGGCTGAGGAGGTGCAGCTAAACACTTGTTAATAGCCAAAGCCAATAAACTCAATTGACAAATTAACAAACAGCAGAAGAAGCAGAAGTTTCATAGCAAAGGCAAAGCCATAACGTAATAACGTAATGTGAATTATGCGTATTACGTGAGGCTTAAATAAAAGCTAAGCAGTAACTGTTTGGCTTATGCAAAGTCATGGGCTAGGCTGACAAACGTGTGCGTAGAAAATATAAAAAATATATAACTCTTCAACAATTTCTGCACGTTGCCAATTGCATAAGCGTGGCCAAAAGGGAGAGATAAATGCGAGCAAGAGACAGAGACAGAGAGACACCTTTAATGACAGCAGTAACAAATTGGAATTGTCAACTAACAGACACACACACAACAGACGAAATAATCAACATGCAATTAGGCTAACCTGTCGACTGGCTGACTGACTTTGAAATATGGGTTAGCAGCCCTCGTTTTGCATGCAGCCCTCCCCCCACCCAAGCCGCTGCTGTTGGCAATTTTCGAATCCCCTCTTTGTTGAGCTCTCTTCGCGTCTTTTGTTGTTTGTCGCACAAAGAAAGCAAAACAACAACAATAAGGAAATAGCCGATTGCAATAGTTTAGTTTTTTTTATTTTTTTTTATTTTGTTTTAAAGTTTACTTTTGCTTTTGGGCATTTGATTTGAGTTTATATTTGGTCCGCTCTTTGTTTTGGCGCTCTAATTTGAATTCAAAGCGCTTCCGCATTGTTTTTTTTGTATAATTTTTGCATGCAACAAAAGATTTGTCAATTGTTGTCATCGGGCTGTGATTACATAGTCCAGAGTCAGCTTGACAAATGACTGAGCAAAAGGTCGATGAAATTAGCCTAGGAGCAGTGCGAAGTGCGCAATCATTTAATATTTAATTCTGAAAGTGTTAATAACAGTTGAAAGCTTAATTATACTTAAGTTAATGGCAGCTATATAAAAAAATAATTAATACAATTTAATTCGTCAAACTGTGCTACAGCAGAACTAAGAGTTAGTGGCATTGAAGCTTGGCTTGGATTAATAGTTATAGCTTTTGCTTTAAGCCGCTGATTCGTCTTCGATTCGTGTGCCAATTCCTCAAGCAGATCGATTTGGCTCGCTTTGGAGTTCAAATGTGATTAACCTTTGCGTTTTGATGTCATTAAATTGATGTCAGACTCAATAAAAAGTTAGCATATATATGCGCATATTTATGCGCAGCACTGTTCGAAGTACACAAGTCAATATCAAGGTCAGTTACAAAATCTCTGAGACGGCGGCAGCTGATGAAAACCAAAAGTGGTTGTTTGGCTTTCCTTGTAGCAAACCAATCGAATAACAACAAAAGTGTTTTATGCTAATGAGCGGCCCATAAAAACAATACACAGCACAATCGAAATCAAACAAGCGTTGACATTAAACAACAACAAAAGCGACGGCAGTGGCTAAATTTGCATTGAAATTACAACAAAAGTGCAAACAAAGCAAAATACACACACACAATCGATTAGCCGAGACACAAACCACGCACACACACACACACACACACACACACACACTCACATGCATTTAGTGGGTCATGATGCGAAGCTGTGTGCATGTGAATTTTGGTTGAAGGTGCTAATAAAACTTTTTGCAGTTAGCACAACGGTAACTAAAACTAAATCATAAACTAAAGCAAAGCTGAAAAATAATTTGCAGCTTGTCATGCAAAACAAATGTGTAATATTTAATTTAATTTAATTAAATTTTTGGCAATTTATGGCGCTTGCTTTTTGATTTATTTACACAGCTCTACATAGTATATTTATTTTATATTTGCCAGCATAAATATTAGTTTGAATTTTAGCATTGGCAGCTTGCAGAAAAAAGTTTTGTTTTGCAGGCGAGCTAAATAATTGCAAATATTCTACATGAAACGCGTTCTATAAATATTTCCTAGCGCAGCGCAATTTTCAGCAGCGCAAATAAATTGATTTTACTTATATAACCAAATTTTATTAAATTTTAATCTAAATCAGGCAAAGGAAATACAAAATAAAATGAGTTGGCTGCGAGTTTTTGATTGCGCAAAACGTTTGCACTTTGCTTGCAATTGCAACACCTAGTAAAATTTCACAATGCAGCAAGCAGTAAGTGGTAAGAGGGGTAGAAGAAGAAGCAGTTGGCAGCTGGCCGCCTCCTGCTGCTGCAGCTGCTGCTGCTGCTGAGGCGCTTAGGCAAATATTGTCTGTGCCATTTCGTTAAGCCAGCGCCAGCGCCGTCGCAACTGTGTGTCAAGCGGCTATTTGGGCAAGAAAAACACGAGCTGACAGCTGTTGAAATATGTACGCATAGAATATTAAGTGGGAAAACTTTGGGCAAAAGAGCACAAAGAAAATTGCATAACAAAGCGAGTAAGGAAATTGGCCAAAAATCATCAAAACAAAACAAAGCAACTGAACAACTGAACAACTGAAACTGAAATTAATAAAATATATGTCTATATAGTATCAAGTAAACATTGCAGGCGTACGTACCACTTCCTCATGTTGGCCAACCAGCCGGCAAAGTAAGTTGGCCATTGCAATTGTTTACTCCCCACACACAGTACTTGTGCTTATTAAAATAAGACTTGGCCAAGCTGCTGCTGCTGTTGGTAGCTGCTGACTGCCAAGGTTAATTAAAATGCCAAACAGCTTTATGCATGTTTGTTAACTGCTGCTCCTGGTGCTTTTTGCTTTTGAATTTGTGTAATCGCGTGTTGCTATTGTTAAATAAGCCAACAACAATTATTTCGGCACCCCCTTTTAAGGCGCTTATATAACGCTGGCAAGCTTATCAAGCGCACATCACAACGAACCTACGAACGAGGCAGCAAGTGCGGAAAAAGCAGCATAAACTAGCAACGCACACTGCGTATGCGTAATATATACGTGACTAGCCTGCCTAGAAATTCTTTACGAGCCGCCGCCGAGCCGGCGAGCTCATAATTTTGTATATCATAAAAATAATTTGAATTTCATGCAGGTGATAAAAAATAAATAAAAAAGCAGCAATTAAAAAATGTGACATAAAATTTCAATTTCATTTAATAGATGAAAGTTCAGGCCAAAGTTAATAAAGTGTTCAAGTCAATTATGAAATAAATCTGAGCACAAATTGTTATCTACGCTCACTGCTGTAGCTTAACAATTTACTTACTTAGCTTGCTGCACCGCAACGTCTGCAGCAGCTTGTTTAACTTGTTGATGCCACAAATTAAAATTCATTAGCCCCAAATTGCTGTGGTAAAGCCAGAGTCGTGTCGTTGGTTCCTCTCACCTCAACGGGTTTGCAATATTTCGCACAGGCAAAAAATATGTGTGTGTGGGTGTGTCTTGTGCAAGGGCTGGCAACTCAATTTCACACTGTCATGATTTGCACTTCTGCCATTCTAATGAAAGTTTTTTTCATTTGCAACTCTTTTACTCTCTTGATTTTTATTTGTCGGTTTTGCTGACTGGCAGCCGAAATTAATACGCAAATACGGTTATCCATCAGAGACGCATACGGTGGTAACCAAGGACGGTTATATACTCGAAATGCATCGCATACCAAAGAAGGGCGCGCAGCCAGTGCTGCTAATGCATGGGATACTGGATACCTCGGCCACGTGGGTGCTGATGGGTCCCAAGTCGGGACTGCTCATGCTATAATAAATTAATGTTATAATATATTAGGCTATATGCTGTCTGATCTGGGCTATGACGTCTGGATGGGCAACTCGCGTGGCAATCGCTATTCGAAAAATCACACGAGTCTCAACAGCGACTATCAGGAGTTCTGGGACTTCACTTTCCATGAAATGGGCAAGTACGATCTGCCTGCGAACATCGACTATATTTTAAGCAAAACCGGCTATGAGCAGCTGCACTACATTGGCCACTCCCAGGGCACGGCCATCTTCTGGGTGCTCTGCTCCGAGCAGCCCGCGTATTCGCAAAAAATCACATCGATGCATGCGCTGGCGCCCATTGCCTATATACACGACATGAAGAGTCCGCTCTTTCGCACGCTGGTGCTTTTCCTCGATTTTCTAACGGTCAGTGCTGCATTTAGCCAAAACACACAGAACATTTCATTTTCGTTTCGTTTCGTTTGTGTTCGCAGGCAGCGACGCGTATGTTGCGCATCACGGAATTTATGCCAAACACTAAATTCCTGGTGGACCACAGCCAGGTTGTCTGCCACGACAATGCCATGACGCAGGATGTCTGCTCGAATATTCTATTCCTGGTTGCTGGCTACAATTCGGAGCAGCTCAACAAGGTATGGCAACGGCATGTTTGTGGCCAATTGCTAGGCTCATTCTCATTGTGTTTGAGTGTGTGTGTGTGTGTGAAATCAATTGAGTTAAGCGTCTAAATGAAGTTGGCACTCAATTAAGTTAGCAAATTTAGTAGTGCATGTGCGCAAAGTTAATGATAGTTTGCCAATTGAAATGTTTATGCGGTGCACCAATGCGTATGCGCAATAATTAGCTAGCAAATTTATTTATTTAATTCAATTGCAAATATTTGGCTGTAAGCTGCAAGTTTTAACACAGTGCGTATACGCAATAATTAGTTAGAGAACTTTATGTATTTATTTCTTTTACTCATTTGCTAACAAATTTGCATTTATTAACTTACCCTGTCGCTCAGTTTACTGCGTATACTTAATAATTACACAGTGAGCTTTTTGATTTATTTGTATTTCTATAAGTTGACAATATTTGCAATCTTCATTGAAATTCAACTCTTAGCTTAACACAACAACGAGTCCTATGCACACTGCGTATACGCAATAATAAGATAAGTTAAATAACTTTACAATCTTTAATTAAGTTCGAGCCTCAGTTATGGGACTAATCAGCTAAGTTATCCACAGTCAGCTGCAAATACGCAGCGTATACGTAATTACAACTTACAGCTGCTCAAGAGTCTATTGATCTGCTTCAACTGAATCCCGCACTTTCTCAATTTCACACTTTGTTAATCCATAAACAGCGAGTTAATCGATTTGCATTTCCAATTATTGTCAATTAATGCAAAGAGTCAGTGCATTGTTTGCCCGTCGGCAGACAACAGACCGCACATTTGCAAGTTATGCCTGTCGTTGCAGCTTAAATTACATGCTCAACACACAGAGCAGCAGGTGTAGGGGCTATTATCTATAATGTCATTGCTTGTTATCGGCTTAGGGAGCAGGCAAATGAGCATAATTAACCGGCAGAGGCGACAGCGCCCAACAGCAAGCGACAATGCATGCAAATTAGGCTCACTGCTGACCTAATATGAACCAACAGCAGCGACAGCGACAGCGACTGTGGCAGTGGCAACAGCAGTTGACGGTTATTAGCTTAGAGGGCTGAGAGTGCAAGTCTGGGGGGCAACAGTGCGTATGGTTGATTATTAAGTTAATGCAGCGTGTGTCTTTAAATATTTAATATATTTTAATGCGTATTTTTCTGAACTGCAGACTATGCTGCCTGTAATGCTTAGCCACACCCCGTCGGGCGCTTCGATTAAGCAGCTGGAGCACTTTGGTCAGCTAATGAAGTCGGGACACTTTCGCAAATTCGATCGCGGCTATTTGAGAAATCAACTCGAATACAATCGCATGACGCCGCCGGATTACGACTTGTCGCGGGTGAAGGTGCCCGTGGCGCTTTACTACTCGGTCAACGATCTGCTGGTGTCCACCACGGGCGTCGATAGACTGGCGCGCGAGCTGCCCAATGTTATCGACAAGTATCTGGTGCCAATGGAGCGTTTCAATCATTTGGATTTCCTTTGGGCCATCGATGTCAAGCCGCTGGTCTACAATCGCCTCGTGCGCAATATCAGACGCGTTGAGAATCATCGTGCCAAGCTTACAGCCAATCTGGCCAGCTATCTGGCTATGCAGCTGCAGCGGCAGCAGCAGTTGCAGCAACAAATGCAAATGCAGGCTCTGCGCAGCTCAGCTTTGCCCCCCAATGTGCATTTACCACACGAGCAGGGCTTACTAACAACAACAACAACCACACAAGCTACGGCCACCACAACAGATGAGACGCAAACAGAGGCAGAGCTGGCTGCTGCTGCTGCTGTTGAAACCACAACCACAGCGGCAACCATTGCTGAAATAACCGCCGCGTGACTTGTCCAACCTGCAAGTTCTCATCTTGTGTAATTCCATTTTTGACTGTGATGACAATTTTTTTTAAACAACGACAACAACAACTTCGAACTCAGGCACGCCAGCAACCATTCGAAGAAAAAATTACATTTTCGCAACACTCGAGCCCAACTTTAACGCAAACTACACTCGTCGTATCTGCAACATGTTCACATGTGTTTACTATAAACTAACTGTTTTGTATGGGGCAATGCTTTCAACAATTTCCATTTATTTATGTTTATGTACAAATTTATGAATAACTTGTAATGTTTACGTATGTTTAATAAATATATATATATTTTAAGTTAACTGACAAGTTTGTTACTTTGTTGATGTTGATGTAAGCAAATTTATGTTACATATTTATTGGGTCCTTTAGCTTTTGCAGTGCTATATAGGATTGGATTATTGAAAAGTCTCAACTGCTCGAGTTAAGTGTAAGCTTGAATATATTTTTGAACTTAGTAAAATTAAGGCTAAGGAATGGATCTGTTTTTTATTCCGCTTTACATTTTAACTAAAGGTAGCTTTACCTCAGAGTATCATTTATTTTCATAAATTGCAATAACCATTGCGAAAAGTAATTCTTGTAGCTCAATATGCAAATTTCCGACAGTTACTTTTGATATAAAAGTTATTTTTTGCCACTTTCCGCATATTAGTTTTTATACTAATGTTGCAATATAAAATTTAATTGAGCGCAAGCTGAGGCCTGCTTAACTATCATTGCAATATGTATTTTATATTATCATGAGAAATAAATTAAATTAATGATAGAACACAACTTGACGACGACGAAGATGATGATGATGTGATTTACTTTCGCTCCAGCTGAGGCCTTAGCAATGTTGTTGGACTGCTGCTATATCTACCATTGCTGGTAACACTTCACTTAGTCCTAGCTGCGAATGGAATAGCTTAGAAGCACTTGCGGTTTACATTGGATGTGTCGGGCTCGTCGTATTCCTGCTTGGAGATCCACATTTACTGGAAGCTCGACATGTTAAAATGAATGAAATTAATAATTCTATGGTCAAAATTTAAAGCGTTTCAAAAACTAGTTAAAAATATATATTATAAATATTATTCAAAATTTTTTTGAATTCATTTTCATCTTTAGGAGGCTCACATCAACAAAATTAAAAACAGAGTTCATAAGCCTTTTTGTTTTTGCCAAGTGTTAATAATATATTTAACGTTGTAGTACCTACTATATATTTAGATTTATAATCTGATTGGTAAACTTATTTTTACCCGTTCATGTCGTTATATACTTTGTGGCACACAGCTTTCGAATTTATACAAGAGTAACATTTTCTTAAAGCCCAGGCAAAAGTATGCAACAGATATTGCAAGCGATTTGCGGAACAGCCGCAAGTTGGGCTTAACTCAAAATCTTGCGCTGCTTAATTGCAACTTAAATTGCAGCTCGTTTTCGTAAGAAAAACCTTCTGCTGTCGTCAGTCCTTGTATCCAGATATTTGGATGGCCCTCATCATCCTCATTCACGGCATTGTGCATTTCAGCGAGCAGCTTAAGCCGCTTGGCAAATTGATTGCCTTCATTTCGCGTTGCACTATTGACACTGGCACAGAAATGTGGCAAAAGGCAAGCGAGTCCAACGGCACAGGTAAGCAAACTTGCGGCACGCACTGTTGCTAAATAAACACTCGAGACAAATAGCAGCGCGTTTGTGGCTTGAATAAAGTTAAATTGCGGCTGCAGATTCAACTGCGGGCTGAGCAAACAAACTGCAGCAGCAGCAGCAGTCGCTACGATATGAAAAATGTTGACTTCATGTTGATGTTGACAACTAAACAGTGCAACTTGCAATGCGCCACAAATTGTTTCCGTTGAGCAAAGCTGAAGAACAAATTTCGCGAATTGTATGTTGGGTATATTAAAAACAGAGATCTAAAGCGAAGCGTTTGAGGCAAATATAAATAATGAAAGAATTTATTGTTGATAGCAAAAACTTCAATTGAAGTCGGTATGAAAATCTTTTAAAATAATGTTTAAGTTTTTATAGAAAAAATCAACATAATAAGGGAATAAAATAAAAATGAGTTTTTAACTTTTATTGTTGATTTCTGTTATGCAAAATAAATGTAAAAAACTGTGAACAAAATGTAAAGCTTTATTAATTGAACTGCGCGATTAATTTGTGAACGGATTAAGGCTATGAAAGCTATGATGAGATGCTGAGGATGAGACGACAGAGAGAGAAAACCATAAGAAACTGTCAACTGAATTGTTTCGTCTTTTAAGTTGGCTTAAATTAAAGGTAAGTAACAAAAATCGTTTTCACTTCTATAATAAATAGCAAGGCATTAAACTAAATGACATATAGCTAATCAAAAAACATTTAATGCAGCTAAATGTTTATTAAATTGTTGCAACTTAAGAGCTTAAATTTGTCAGATGGATATATGTACATGTTGGTCTGTTGTCTTGTTGTTTGTCTTTACTTTGGTTGCATGACAACTGCAAGGATAACAAACAAGCAAAGGACAGGCGCCGTTGCAGTACGCACAACTGACACAAATTCAAGTTTAATTATAGTTTGAGCTAGCCACCCACACACACACGCACACGCACACACACTCGCGTATAGTCTCTAACTAACTTTTGTAGTCAGCAAATTCTACACAAGTGACTTCGATTGGCTGCTGCCACGCCCATGACGCCATCTTGTCGCACAGCTCGCCTAACTAACGCGTTGCCAGCTCTGCCCTCTCTCTCTCTCTTTATCTCTCTCTTTGCTCTTTCGCTATCGCTGCTGTGTAAACAAGGCATTAAGTACAACAAAATAATTAAAGTCAATTAGTGTTGCTTGCTGTTGCGAGTCCTTTGCTAGTTAAAGTTCTTCTACTGGCCTAGCCTGTCCTGGCCTGTCCCGGCCTGGCTTGTTGTTGATTTAGTTAGGCATATACTTATATATAATGCCCTGCCACTGCTGTGTGGCAGCTGCGCTGAGCTCTTGTCATTAGTGGCATGCACGCTGCTCTTATGTCTGCCACATAGCGAATTGTAATTAACTACTTTAATATCAGTAGCAGCAGCAGCAGCAGCAGAATTTTTGTTGTTGTAAATTCATTTTTACTTTATGGTAAGCTGCTGTAAATACTTTGATCGCCCTGATGCGCTTAACAATTGGCTATACGTTAACTGTAAATGGCATTTTAATCAACGCCGCATATATATTTACATTAATATATATCCATGTATATCAGCAGCTCAAGCAGCCAGCGCATTGCTGCTGATTCAATTACACAACAAAGACTATAGCACAATATATATTTTAAACAATAATTCCCGCTCTCTTTCGCTCTTTTGTTGCTGTTGTTGTTGTTGTTGCTTGTATTGTTGTTGACTTTTGTTGGAGTCGAGCAGAACTTTTACAAGTGGCAAGTGAATTGCAATTTTAGAAACAGTTGCAAGTTTCAAGTTGTTTTGGGCAACATTTCGCCGTAACCCAAAAGTGCACTTCAAATAAACAATGTAGCCCTGGTCATGGTCAGGCCAATTGTTTTTCAATGAATTAAGCTGATTTGCCAAGTGCTCTTGTTACAATCAGTCAAGTGCAACTGTTTGCTTTGTTTTAATTTTAAGCAAATCGATTTCGTAGCTTTTAAATATTTATAAGCCATAAATTTTGTCCATTGACAAGCTTAAAAATAAGCTCTTATCGTTAAGCCTAAAAACAAGTTTAGCCTTTAATAAATGGTTTGGCTAAAACTTAAATCTGATAAAGAATTTTAAAGAGCTTAAGCTTGTCGATTCAAAATTCACATATTTGTAAAATAGAAATTTCGCTTGAAGCGTGAAGCGCAGAAACTTTGGCTAGTAATTAGCTGTTATCTAAACGCAAAATTGACCAAAAACACAGTTGCCACTAAAAGTTTAGCAACAACATAAATATTATTGAGCGCGGCAAACCGAAAGCCAAAAAAAAATAATTCTGTCAACTCAACAGAAATAGAAAATGCTGCGCTTATGGCCAAAGCTAATAATAACAACTAAAACAACAATAACAGACCAAAGTATGGCTATAATAATAATGTAGCAAACGCAAACTATTGCAGGCGGGAGAGAGTGAAAGAGAGGGGGGAGGGGGGAAGGGCAGTGAGCACTTTCGATTGCTGGTGCTTTTTTGTGTTGAGCTCAGCGCAAAATTTGCAACAAAAACGCAAAAGTTCAGCTGTGTGGGAAATGTTTGTGGTCAGTGGGCGTGCGTGTGTGTGGGCGTGGTCAGTGCACATTATGCGTTATGATTTACACAATGAGCCACCGAACCGTCGAACCGCCGTCGAAACAGTTGAACTTTGGCTGTTTGGCTCGTTGAGTTTTACGATTTTGCACGATAAGACTAACGAGCAAAGTTCGGGGCCAAAAGGAATAAGGATGCTAATGTAAAGTGCCGGCAACTACTTCAGCAGCAGCCGCAGCCGCATAACAATGGCAGTAGCTCAGCAAATTGGCCATCAGTCAGGTAAACAGCAAAGCCGTCAACACCTCTTAGTCAACGTACCAAGAAAACTTCAATAACATCATTAAAATGTTGAGACAGCGCCAAGGGGACGGGCACTCACTTAAATTGAGCAGCAGCAGCAGCAGCAGCAGTGCCGGCTGGCAGGATACTCACTCATAAATGGGCACTTGGCAGGCGGCCAACATAAATATGACTTCTAAAATGTCCAAAGGACTTTGGCAAGCAAATTAGTTTGTTAAACTGCAGCGCAGTCAACGTCGCCCGGCCCGGATGCTATCAAGGATACTTTTGCGCATAATTTAAAATATTCATGCCAAAAATTTTGCCAGCCATTGTTGGCAATGATGAATTGTTTACCCAGGAAAAAAATGGCTACGACGACAGGCAGGCAGGCAGCCGCCATTAAGTGTAAACAAATTATTAATCATACGCAGCGTGCGCCACTGCGCATAGCTTCAACTTCAGCTCATTAGCAGCCCAAGCACAAGGCATTTGGCAATTTCATCCAAGCCAAATGTAATTTAAATACAAATTTTGTTTTCTTTCGCTCTTGCCTGCGGCACTGAATTTTCATTCTCATTTTCGTTTTCATTTACATTTACATTTTCATGAAATGGCATTTTGAAGTGTGCAATTGTCGATTGCGGAGACTGCGGAGGATTGAGAGTTCGGTTTAAGTTTTAATGCTTTAGAAAATCATTAGACCAGGCATAGGCATTTCGTATGCAAATTTGCTTTTCGCACAAATTGTAATTTCGAAGAAGTCAATATGCCAATAGGCGTTGCTTTGAAGTGTCGCCCATGGGCGTGGCACAGTTTATTGCTTAACGATTTACGTTCGCCTCATTGGCAAATTGCTTCTGAAGCGGAAATGTAATTTGTGTTCTCTCTCTCTCTCTCTTTCTATAGTTTAGAGCTGAGAATTTGCAGCAAGCAAGCGAAAGTTTCTATAAAATATTTATATACAATTAGCTTTAAAGCTGCTGGCCTTAAGGCTAGCCTATTAAATCGACGATGCGAATATATGTAAGTGCACTTGAGCAGGCATTGAGTAACCGACAGCGACAGCGATGAGTAAGTTGAGCGAACTTACCATTTAAAAAGCCGGTTTATGTTCAGGTAATCGATGAGCAGGTGCCAAATATTTATGCTGAAAGTGAAATTGAACGGGAAACGCGGCTATTAAAAAATGCTTTTGGCTCGCTTATAAAGTGGGCCAAGTGTGCAGCCACACACTTCGTCAACTACTTACAGCTAAAAACGATTGAAATTCAATCAAGTTCAATCAGAGCGTTTAAAAAATTTACAACTCATTGCGCCAAGGCGAATTATTTGATACTCTTTGCAAAATTTGCGGGTATATAATTAAAAATGATGGATTATTATCTTGTTTATCAACTTAATCTTATCTTATTCGGAAATTGGTCTGCTCCAAGTATTTGCAATTACTTACTTTTTTAGGAAATGCTTAGCTGAATTAATTTTTAAATACTCAATTGTAATAATTTACTTTTACTCTCAACTGATTATAGTCGAAAGCTAAAATAATGCTTATGAACTTCTTCGCACTTTAAGCAAAGATTCAGATTGTTGCCAAAAATATTTCATAACTAATTGAAATTTGACTTTTAGCTTAGCTGCCACAAGAGTCAAGAGCTTCATTTAAAGACATTTTTAAATGAATGATAAACTTTCTAAGTCAACGCAATTAAATATTTCAGAATATGCCTAAAGTCTCAAGGCATTTTAAAATTGTGTAAAGATTTCCAATATTGTTTGCTTTCTTGAATGTCTCGGCTTTCAGGAAATTCAATCCGTTACAAACAAGCCAAGAAATCAGCTAAGCCCTTGAGCAAATCTGATCAAATTCACAGCTGGCAACGCAGACACACTGAGAGTTGAGTTGCCAAAACCCGTAACCGTTTCGATAAACACTGCAAATATGTTTGTTGTTGTTGTTGTTGTCTCGGTTGTTTTATAAGCGCAAGTTGAAGCTGCAAACGGTTTAGTTCCTCGCCGTAAACATAACTAGTCACAACAGAGCGCGCTACAAGAAACAGAGCGGAAGCTGTCAGTTAACCAGTTGAGAGAAACAGCGAGACAGATACAGAGAGAGAGAGAGAGAGAGAGAGCGTGAAACAGGAGCAACTTGCTGTTGATATAAACAAAAGGCCAGCCAAGCCAAAGTGAACGTGTCGCGACTTGTTTCTTGTTGTTGTTGCTTATAAACCTAATTCATTGTCACAGTTGCCCTCGCATTCCAAACCAAAATGCCGCGCATGCCAATGAACGCAGCAACGTCGCTGCCGCTGCTGCTGTTGCTGCTGCTGCTGCTAACAGCACAAGCCTTCAGCGCTGCTGTTAAGCCCACCACGACAACAGCAGCTGCAGTGCTGGATGAGGAGGCGGCGAGCAGCTCTATGGGCACTGTGGAATCGGAAACGTTTACAGTTGAAATCGATGCAGATGTGATACTAACCACTGAAGATGGCGTTGAGCCATTTACGGGGCTGCAAGAGAATCAGTTCAGCAGCACCGAGGAGCCGCTGCCCGAGTCAGTGCTGCAGCAGCTGGCCAAGGAACGCGCCGAGCGGCAGCAGCAGCAGCAGCTGAGCTTGCCACTTGCCACACTCAACGAGACAGCAGAGCAAAGCAAAAGTGTGATAACAACTACGCCAGCGAGTGTGATAACCACTCAACGCTATGCTGAGGCCAAGCTGTATAGCGTTAATAGCTTGCAAGACATGGATATGGACATGGCCGCAATGCAGCAGCAGCCAGAGTTAGAGACAACCACCTACATGTCGCCCTTGGAGGAAACTGCTTCGCCCTTGACCAATCTGGGCAACTACTACAACACCTTCGAGCCACAAGCTGCCAATGGTGAGGAGCAGTCCACACACATTTCGCAGCTGGCGTCGCAGCACGATACGAACACCTTTGAAATGCCCTACGAGGAGCAGCTTATAGCCACCACAGATATGGCCATGCCTGAAATTTCTGTAGCCAGAACTATGGCCAGCACTGCGCCTGCGCTGGCAGAGACTACAACTGAGGCTGCTGCTGCTGCTGCTGCTGCTGTGGCGGAGACAACGCCAGAGCCAACAGAGTTGAAAGATTTGATGCTAGAAATGGAACGTCAGCTGGCCAAGGCTTCAATGTACAATGACAACGAGCGGGATGAGCTTGTGGCCAGCATTGAGGGCGACACTGAGCTGCCTTTGCTAGCTGTGGACACCAACATTGAGCCACAAAGCACAGATGCAACGCCCCAACAGACGCAGCTTGATGCCACCAGCAACACGGAGATCGCAGTCAATACAACAAATGTGGCTGAAACCACCACAAGTCCGCCTGAAACCACCGAAAGTGCTCCTCAAACCACAACAAATGCGCCGGCAACCACCACAAGTGCTCCTCAAACCACAACAAATGCGCCGGCAACCACCACAAGTGCTCCTCAAACCACAACAAATGCGCCTGAAACCACCGAAAGTTCTCCTATCACAAGTAGTAGCAGCAGCACCACCGAAGTTTACTTCACAACCACAGCTGAAACCACTACAAGTGAAGCAAGCACCACTAGCATGCCTCATCTATTAGCAGATTATCAAACCACACTTAGCCCCATGACAATCGTAGAATATATAAGCACCACCAGCATGCCAGCCACAACAACCGCCGCTAGTACCACCGCACCACCGAGTATGCCAACAACTATTGAAATTATTTCTGAAACAACAACGATGAGCTACTGAAACAAGCAGCAGCACCACAGAAATGTCTACAACAAGCTCACCAACAACTACACCAACAACTACAACAACTTCACCAACAACTACAACAACAGAGCTAAGCCTGTCTGAAACAACGATAGCTACTGAAACAGCATCCACATTATGTCTTACAAACAAGCTCAACACCAACTACAACAACAACAACTGCTATACCAACAACAATTCCAATTGCAACTCGAGCAACGAGAGCGCCGCGCATTGAGCGCATCTTCAATTCGGATGGCGTGGAGGTGCTTTATGGTTATTCATCGGTGGTGCGCACGAACCGCTCTTGAGCTTCAGCCACATGCTCAAATTACCAAATATGACCTAGTCAAGGTCAGCTTGCCATAAAAATTAACAGCGACAACTTAATACTTAAACAAAACACATCGAAAAAGAAATAAATGTTAGTTTTTCATTTGAGCGTATTTCAAATTCTTAGCATTGTGATAAAATCAAAAAATATAACGAAACGCGAGGCGACAAATTATTGTGCAAAAATAGTTTGTGTGCATGGGCAAACGAAATGAATGAAAATAAAAGTGAAACGATTTTATAATTTATAAATAAAACATGAATTACCATACACCCCAAGTCTGTTTACTTTTACACAAGCGAACTTTAGCTATTGGTATTTTAATAAATGGTTTTAACTATGCAACCATAAAACAAAGATACCATACACACATGTGTGTGTGTGTGTGTGTCGTAATATGGAAGCCTAAGCTAGAGCTAGTCAGAAAAACAAATTATGTAAAATAAGTTATATATTGCCATTGGGGATTGGCAACCAGTTTACGAAATACTTAAAGTAATCCAATGAACCTACAAATTGAAAAAATACTAGTCAACTAACTAGTTTGCTGCCAATTGAAAAGAAAACGCCTTGGCAAATATGTCTTTAGTATATTCTAATGCTTTTACAATAAATTTCACAAGCATTTGAGTGCATGATTCACTTTGCAGCGCCCCAAGCCACAAATCAGTTTCGATGAGAGCGCTGTGGATGGAGCTGGAGCTGAGCCCGCATGGAGTCTGCCCACCTGCTTTTGAAACCGGCATTAGCCAAAGACTTTGTCATACAATTTTTTGGGCTTTTGGTTATGTTCCGGCATGCGCAGACATTCGGACAGCTGCTGGCATTGTCATGTATTTATTAATCATGGGTCTGGCCCATGCAAACGAAGCTACCGATCTGGTTTGGCGACAAATGCCGAATGCTCAGTTATTTTTATAGAGCACTTAGCATATGGCTGTGGCTCATTCATTGCTTAATATTGATAAGCACGTTTTAAGTTTTCAAGTGTTGTGCTATATACTAATTGCCATCGCTGTGAACTTGACGAGAGGCGCTAAAATGCATGTTAAATTCGGATTGAGTAAACGAGCTTATGAAGGTTTAGCTAGAAACGGGGAATTTTTCCATTAATAAACGTAACTTAGCCACGCGCTGTGCAATTGCATACGATATGCAAAATGTATGCATTAGTCATAAATTGTATATACTGCAAATAAAAGCTTAATCTACAATCGTACGCCAAGCTTTATTCAAAGATTAAATTGACACTTTAGACTGGGAACAGTCTAAAATAGAGGATTACACTCCAAACAGCAACAATTCGCTATTAACTAATGTCTGTTCAGACAGCGTAGATATTTTAGCTTTTAGCTTTACTATTTTGTTGTGATTGAACAGATGAATTGATTGAAAACAGAGCTTTCAAATCACTAATAATATTGTTTCCCCTAAAAGTATGTTACGCATTTATTGTATTTTATTGTAAGCTCGACTTTGACTGACAACCAGTTTTTAATTGCAATACAAATAGCTGCATATGATTGATTGATTCTCTTTAATGCGTCTTGCAGTTGTATATATTACATTAAAAAAATCACCTAAAAAACACTTGTGCATTAATTGAACCTAGAACCTGTTGTAAGATGACGAAAGTCTGAACTCAGCAATAAGTATAAAAGCAGACGACAATTTCCAATGAAAACCATTCTAATTCTCAACTATGAAGTTCATTGTGCTATTCACTTTTTTGTTGCTTGCTCTGGTGGCGGTGCAGGCAACACCAATTCGTCAACGCTATGGCGGAGGCGGACCTAGAGGTGGTGGCGCTAATGCCAATGCTAACGCCAGTGCCTCGGCTCAAGGAAATGGCAGGGCATCCGCCTCAGCAAATGCCTCGGCATCGGCGGGCTCCAATGGTAGAAGACATGGATAGACGACGGTAGTCAAGAATTGTTCAAAAATGCCTTCTGAAATGTAAAAGTTCATTAATTGTTAATTAAATATAAAATTAAAATACAAATATTACACGTTATCAGTAATCAGCGTTTATATTGATTGTTGTGTATACAAAAATAAAAGTTAATGTATCTTATCTAATGCATCTTGGAAAGTATAAATCTGGCAATATTATTGCATTAGCATCATTCTCAATATGAAGTTCTTTGTGCTGTTTCTGTTTCTTCTATTTGCCGTCCTGTCAGCTCAGCCTCAAATAGTAGAAGACTTGAATTGGAGCCACGCATATCGATGAACCAATAAAAAGTTAAAAAAGCAGCTTAGCGTTTCCAAATATAAAAAAATGTTTTTTGCCTCTACTAATATTAAACCTTTTCTTTTGCGAGTTTGCACTGTGCTTTTATATCTTTCATATATCTTTTCGATTAGATGACTCTAATCTCTAACACGCTATGCTCGAAGAAGAAACGCAATAATGAAATAATTATAATTCTGTCTAAACATCTAAAATATGCATCAATTATGTTTTGCTTATGCAAAATAAATTTTGAAAAACCATTTTTTTTTATTATACATATATATATACATATACATATATATGTACTTGGAGTAGTATAAAAGGCACGTTGATATTTGGACTAAAATCATTCCCAAAATGAAGTTCTTTGCGCTGTTTGTGTTTCTTCTATTCGCCCTGCTGTCGGTTCGGGCAGATCCTGCTATAGATGATATTCGTTCTGCTGGCCGAAGGACTGGTCCCAAGAATATTCCACCAGTCCCCAAATAATAGTCGCTGATGGAAAATTAGAAGACATGGATAAACTGGAGCCACGTACAGCAATGAAATCAATAAAATGTTGTAATAATTAAGAGCAAAGAATATATAATGCAAAAAAATTGTTTCTGAACAGTAAAATTTGTTGGTCTACCAAATATAAATATTTTTGGGTTTTTCTTTTACGAGTGCTCAATATCTACCTAAAATGCTTCAATTATGTTTTGCTTATGCAAAATAAGACTTTAGGAAACATTTTATTTTGCTTCTCATGAATATATTAATGATAATATATACTTGGAGCACTCTAAAAGTGACACGCGCCGTCTTTTCTATTCTCCCTGTTGTCAGTTCGGGCAGATCCTGCAGTAGATGAGACTCGCTCTGCTGGCCGCAGGACTGGTTCCAAGAATATCCCACCAGAAGCCAGATTATAGTCTGCATCAGCAGCTGGCACGGTAATAAACTTAAACAATAAAAACAATTAATAAAACTTAGCAACAAATGCACAGCTTACAACTAATAAATATTACTATTTATTGAAATGTCAGTCAATCTTGTTTGAGGAACTGCAACAAATATAATTGTATATTAAAATATGTAAATAAAGGAATCATTTCTCTTACGCAGTTTACTAAATTTTAAAACTTACGCAAGTCAGCATATGCAAAATTCAGATATAAAGAAAGTTAAGAGTACACTCAATTCATCAACAACGATTCCTTTTTGTATAATTAAAAAAGTTTACTGTTATGTCTAGTGATGATAAAATAAAAGTGGTGCAAACTTTCGAAACACTTTAAAAGCTTTTAGAAATGTAAAACAATATGTATTCTGCATTGAAGATACATCAGGCCAACTGACTAATGCTTAGTTAGCAGAATATTAATTTGTTTAAGCTAAAGCAAATATCGAAAACAAAACACAAAATCGAACACAAACATCATTTGCATAGCTGGGCAAACAGACGTGGTGTCCAAACCTGTTTACATAATGCCCAAATTTATTGTTTAGATTCGTTTATGAGATTTGCATTAATAGAACAACTAATTAATAGGCACGTTAAACACCATAATAAACATTTAGATTTCAAAGCAAAAAGTATAACAACTTTCACAACAAGATTCAGGCAAATTTCATGCAGACCCATGGCAATAAATATTTAAATTAACTATATAATATTTAAAAAAAATTATGTATTTTGTTGCACAGTGTAATTGTGGCTGGAAGCTGTAGACAAAACAAAACTTTCAATTTATTAAACCAAGCAAAATGATCAGGAACCTGTTTTGATAAAAATCAAAATAAACACAACATGATTTTGTGTTTGCAATTGCTAAGAACGCAAATCTTCTTTTGTCTGTTATCGTTTATTAACGGCTTAGCTTGGAATATATGTTAGGCAAATGAAATCATTGTTTGAACGCCCCTGATCTCTGGCTGTGAAGTCCCCCGAACAGAAATCTTCAGTTGCGAAAATTCACACACATTTGCTAATTCAATCAGCAACTGAAATGTTTAGTTAAGACAAAATATATGTAAACTATTCAAAAACATTTATTTCTTTTTAAATTTATAAGTTATCCAAAATTAAAACTCTAACGGGAACCATCGCAAGCGATTGACTAAAATCTCGACGAACTTGGACTTAACCGCGCAAGCGGCCTCCAGCTTGGGAATTTGCACCAGCATTAGCACTACCACTAGCCACTCCATTGCCAGTGGTTTGGGAAGAAGATTGAGCGTTGGCCTCAGCAACACCACCACGTCCTCCTGAGCTGGAGCTTGAAGATGAGCTTGCGCTAGAGCTGCTGCTGCTGCCACCACCGAAACCGCCGAGGCCGCCGCCGCCACGTCTGTTTCCAAAATTGTTTCCAGCTCCTTGAGCAGAAGATTGTGCGCCAGCCTGTGCATTTGCGTTACCGCCACCGCCACCGAATTGTGGTGCAGCTGCTGCCACAGCCAGGATGCAGAGAACGATTACGACCTTCATGATGTTGAATGTATAAAGTTGCTGAACAGACTCAATGATCAAGCGGCTTGGGGCTGAGCTTTTATAGTCGCCAAACCTAAGGCGAATCCAATTCCAACAAAAAAGACAATAAATAAATAGCCAAAACGATACTCGACGCCAGCAATTAGCATATAGATGCGTATAAATAATAATCAGGAATTAGACAAAACACTGATGAGCTAAGTTAAAGCTTGGCATTATCCAAAACCACAAAAACTGGTAGTCAAATTGATTTAATCCACACAGCTTTAAGAGGAAAGTGCGCTAACTGGCTTAAACCTTTTCTCCCACACACAAGCCCACTCTCTCTCTCTCTCTCTCTCTCTCTCTCGCACACTCTCTTTCTCTGTCTCTTATGAAGTGTTAACCAACGTGTAATTGCAAAGCTAGACAAATATTCTATCATACAATGATTGACACATTTTGGTTTAATGTTTAAGCCGTTACACGAGCCGTTTTTGTTTGTAATAAAAACATTATAATTAATGTATATTTATGCATGCAAGCCCTTCCGTCATTTTAACGCATATATGGTTATATGAGCATTGATATATTCAAATAAAAAACATTTGCCAGCTTTGCATTTATTTACATTTAAATTATTGAATATTTAATAATCCGACGTCAGATTTTTCTGAATCGACAAAACTTTTGGATATGATTAGAAAACTAAATCAGTTTAAAAAATTATAAATTTACAAAAATGTATATAATTAAAATACATAGTTTATGGACAGCATTTAAAAGCAATATACTTTATTAAATATCTTTTCTGAGATCCAGCAACTCAATTTGTTTTTCTTATTTCTTACCCTCTCATCATATTTAAGTCAATCAATATATATTTAGTTAATAATTATAACTATTTGTTCTTATTTCATTTCTGTCACGCGTTCACGCCTTGAGCTTTTATTAAGAAGAAGACGAATACATCATAGAGCTCTTTAGAAGTTAACTATCCTTCAAGTTTGTAATATAAAAGAACCACCTATAATCGCCTTAAAATGAATGAGAAAAACATCAGAAATATTTTTGCCTTTAACATAAACATTTATTTGAATTCATAATCGTTGTCCAGTTCAGTTCGGAATGTGTCGCTTTTTATTTATTTGCCGTAGGTTCCTGCATTGGCAGACGCCTGAGCTGTAGCCACCGAACCACCGAAACCGGGTCCGAAATTGCCATGACCTCCGTGAAGACCTCCATGATGACCTCCGTGTCCACCACCATGTCCGAATCCGCGTCCTCCGAGGCCACCATGTGCGAAGCCGCCATGGCCGCCATGGCCGCCATGAAGGCCACCACCGAGTCCACCACCATGTGCGAAGCCGCCATGGCCTCCAAGACCAGCACCGAGTCCTCCATGACCATATCCTGGGCCAAAGTTGACACCGCCCGATTCAGCTGATGCGGATGCCACCGCATTCGCTTGCGAATGTCCACCATATTGAGCCGAGGCAACGGCCACCAGGACGGAGAGCACAATAAACAGTTTCATTGTTGAGAGCTTGAGATGTATTTTTACACTTAATTGAACAAGTGCCAAGCGCTGCCTTTTATTCAATTCAGCTCCCAGAAATTTGGCACATAAAACAATCATCGGCTACTAATAAGGAGATCAAGCTGGAAAGAGAGGCACGTCTTTATCGTATATGTGTCTGTGTGTGTGACTTCTGGCCTTAATATGCAGCCGTGGAAACAAAAAACAAAGTAGCAAAAAATTAATAAACTCAATTAGTTTGGCCCATAAACAAACTTGAGTACTCCAGTCCGATCAGTTAATGTAACCGGTAAGCAAAAACTTAACGCGCCTCCAAGCTTGTTTATATAATTTGCGGTTTATGCATTTCAATTTTGTTTTGGTTTCTTAACAAGTTCTAAGCCATAGTATTGCCTTTTGCCTGAATTAAGTTGTTTACCTATCAGTTTTTTTTTGCCAATTTGTGTTTTGTTCGATCATATCAAACATGTTTCTAATCATAAGCTCTGTTTAAGACAGTAATAAAAGAGTTATGAATATACATGACTCTCAGAAAATTCCCCTAAAACTCTACGCAGGCATAACAATAGATCGAGCGATGCACTCTTTATTTGAAGTTTATGTTTCAGCTGATAAATGTTGCCAGATCAAGGATCAATTTAAAAATCAGCTGAGTTAGCAAAATATACAAAAATAATGTTATTCGTCTATCTGGTTGTCAAAATTTAAGGCAAGGACTTTTTTGTCGAATTTCGGTTTACCAAGTTTCAGAAGCTGACATTTCATCTTTGAGTTTGGGTAGTAGACTAAATTTCCTATTAAACTCAGAACTGATAATTACTGAGCATCCGCTATTGATCTAAGGATCAATGGGATCAATAATGTTGTTGAGGCTTTGCATATTTCATACTATTCTAAACACACACACGCCCAATTGGTTTTTATAATATTTTTTAATTTAATATATTTTTGGTAAAATTGTCAAAAGTTAAACAGATTTCAAGTTGAATTGTTGAAGGAAACGCATGCGTTTGAATAAAATATTTTGCTGATAACCTCTTAACCTCTAAAGTTATTGGTATTAGAATTAGCATTAGCGTTAGCGTTAGCGTTTGAATTGCTGCCGCCGAGGCCACCACCGAATCCACCGCTTGAAGATGAAGCGCTGGAAGATGCGCTCGCGCTTGAGCTCGAGCCGCCACCACGGTTGCCACCGAATCCGCCAGGACCACCACCGAATCCACCACCGCCAGGACGACCACCGAATCCACCACCGCCAAATCCACCGCCAGGACCACCGCCGAATCCACCGCCAGGACGACCACCGAATCCACCGCTAGGACCACCGCCGAATCCACCAGGACGACCACCAAATCCACTAGACCCACTTTGAGCGTTTGCATTAGCATTTGCATTAGCGCCACTATTACCACCAAAGCCAAATTGTGGTGAAGCTGCGGCCACAGCCAGGATGCACAGAGCGATGAAGATCTTCATGATGTTGAATGTATAAAGTTGTTTACAGACTCAATGATCAAACGTCTCAGCGCAGAGCTTTTATAGTCGAATCCAGCTCATAGTTTGGCCAAATGTCCACATTTGGCCATTCACACATTTAGTTTATGGGCCAAGCCGTATACCAGTTTTCGTTCAAAACCAAAGCATAAATATTTATGAACATTTCTGCACGCCTGTTTATGACAAACCCTTCCGTAGACTTAGACTTGGACGCCTTTATGTTTTATAGCGTAGTTATGGATTCTCATATGCAAATGGTAATAATTTTTAAAGTTGAGTAACTTGTTTGGCCGCGTATCGTAAATATAAACAAACAGTTCTGAAACTAATTTGGTCTGAAACGCTGCTGGGAACATTTCAAATCAGATGTAATATTATGCGTATAAATATGTTCATATCTTCTATATCAATAACTGAAGAAAAACAAAAAGTCAAAACCAAATGGTTATAGTTATTGAGCATCTACTGTATGGTAGATAAATCTAACAATAACGCTATATATCTTTCCTTAGCTATGGAATCTTTACTTTTTGCGATTCATTAATATTATGGAAAGTAATTTTAGATGCGCCAAAATATATGCAGTAGAAACTTGGCAAAAATAATTTGTAAGCAAATTATCTGCTTATCATAAGTAAAATACAATATTTGTGTGCGAAATTTAAATTCAAAATTAGCCACAAATATTTATTTTTGTTTAATGGAGCTAACTCTCAATAATTTGTAATGCTTATTCAATATTCAATAAGCAGCATTAACTCAATAGGTAAAATACAATATTAATGAAGAACACAAACAAGATCGCAAGTTTTCCTTTATTACGGAAATCTAGCAACTGATGTGGACTCATAATATAAGCTATTGAAAAATGTATAGTAACTTTTTGCATATATTAAACATTTTTTAAATAGGATCAAGTGTAAATTATATTTACTTTATATATTTATTAGAACATCAATGCTATCTTTTGATAGAAAAATATGTAAGTATGATATCGTATATTAGAAACATAAACATAATTTTAATAATATGTTATTTTGTCTTATCTGAGACTTAGAAATGTTTTTTTTTTTTTCAAAAATAATAAAAATATAAAGCATATATACTTAAATTATTATATTTATGTTATGTGTGTTTTCTCAAACTCTATTTTTTGAGATAGAATATTAAGTTGCAAGCCCTTTAATTTGTAATGAAAACAAGTATCTTATACAAATAATCATATAGAACTGAGATCGTAATAGACCTAAATATATTAGTAAGAGGCAAGCATAAATAACTAAGAAAGAGAAATGAAAATGATGCTGCCTTTAAGAGTTGGGCTATCAGCTATAAAAAGCTAATTAAAGTGCGGGGCTTGGTATTGGCTCAATTCAATTCCCCATCATCTCATTCATATATCTTCTCTTTTGTGTCTTTTGTGGACATTTGCTAAAGTAAAGAAATCATTCGCTCAAATCAGCTGCACACAAATAGTTTGCATTAATATTTAATGTGTTTTAGTCAAATAACATGCCATGAAATAGATTTTTTAATTTATTTATTTTTTATTTTCTGACTTATTTTATAAAACTTATACGAATTGGATAATCTCTTTAGAAAATGCACCAGGCATTCCCATTAACAGTTTAACCGCGGAAGCCGCCGCCGCCGCCGCCAGATGACGACGCTGAGGCAGATGCTGATGCTGAGGAAGCGCCACCACCGCGACCGCCACCACCAGATGAAGCAGCAGAGGATGCAGCTGCAGATGAGGAGCTGCCGCCACCGCCAAAGCCGCCGCCTCCACGGTTGAATCCAGGGCCACCGCCAAAGCCGCCGCCATAAGGACTAAAGCCACCACCTCCACGGTTGAATCCAGGCCGCCTCCAAAGCCGGGTCTGCCGCCAAAGCCGCCGCCTCCAAAGCCGGGTCTGCCGCCAAAGCCACCGCCGCCAAAGCCACCGCCGCCATATGGTGAGAAGCCAAATTGAGGCAGCGCCGACGCTGCGGCAATCACCAGAGCCAAGACAATCAAAATCTTCATATTTTATAGAATAGTGTGCTGTGTACGCTTTGCAGCTACAAGTTCAACTGATGATCCCATAACAGACCCGATGTGCTATTTATACTTGGCCAAGATGCGTAGCAAATGCCCGTGAAACGTTCGGACTGTGAAATATGGGAGACGAGTCGAGCTGAGTTCGTTAGTTTCCAAAAAAAACCGTTTACCGGTTTTCTTTGCTTTTATTTCTAATTATCGACTTCATCAGCATCAGCATCAGCATCATGAGCATCATTATTGATTTGAATAATATGTTGATCATTTACATATGCGACAGACAGTCGCTTGAGCGGGTGAATCCCCAAATGCTTTTAATGCTTTCGATTGCATTATCATAGAAGTTGAAAGATAACTCTTAATTGCAAGTGTCTTGGCATATGACGCACCTTAATGAAGATCAGTCTGTCTATTCTGATCAACTGACAAGTTCATCTTGAAGAGTTTATTCACCGTCTGTTTGTTTGTTTGTTTATTTGGGTATTTTTTTTTTTGAACTAGCAAAGCGGTTTCAATGGCGACGTTACAAAACAAACAAAGGCGAGCAAAAACTAGAAAACTAGCATAAATTTTATGCTTAAGCTTTTAGCAGGAATAACAAGATATTAATAGAAACTAATTAAAATAATATGCTTGCAGTTTATTCAAACGCTTTGAAAGTTGTTTACAAAATGAGTTTCTTCTCTATCTGCATAAAGTGGAGTCAATTGTGCTTAAGAACTTTCCAACAACAGCTGAGTTGTTGTATATAGAGTTGAGAATCAGGTGCTAATTGTAGCTATGAAAGAAAGCATTTAATTTATGTCAGTGATTTCAGTTTTTGAACATTTTCAAACACAAAGAATCATATTGAACTTTTATACTTTGTTAATCTTTTCGCGTGTGCAACACAAAGCGAACGAAACTTTTTTCAAATATAATTGCTAATTAACCAAAGTCTAGCTCCAGCTCCCATACACTTCAATTGGTTAACAGAAAGCCGGCAAAACCAGTTTCTGTGTCGTCATAACAAAACAGAAAAGAAAGAAAAATTACAAGTAAATAAGCCGAAGCCCAAGCCCAAGCCCAAGCTTGAGTTCTGTCTACAAGCAAAATACTCAAATACTTAGCTGGGGCTTTCGCACTAAGCTGCTGTGAAAATAGTGAGCTGCAAAATAATATAAAATTTGTGATTTTTATTTTTAACAAGTTTTGGCCACTTGTCGTATACTTAATTAGCACTCAAGTGACGGGGAACTACGCTGGCGCTTATAAAACATTTGTTTTGCTTGTTTTTTTATTGTAATTTTAATTTTAATATTGGATTCGTTATGTTTGTAGGCTTACGAACAAATTGTGCAATGTGGAAAGGTTTCAAATCGAAATTAAAGCAAAATTTCTCTGCTACATAAGTAGGCAAGTTTGTCTATTTATACAAAGAGACGGGCAAACACAAATAAAATTGAGAGCGCACAAACCGGTTGGCTAACCAATATTTTGCATTATTGATTTTGCCAAATTAATTTGTTGTTGACTCTTTTTTTTTTTCTCAATTTATTTTTTGTTATTTTTTGTGCTCTTTTGTTTATATAAGCTGCAGGCAAACTTAAAGCCATTTCATTATTGTTATTGACATGTTTGTTCTAGAAAATTGTTTATCGGCTCGTTGGCATAAATTAAAATAGGCTTCATTTAAATAATTAAACAAGCCACAGTTGCAATATTTAAAAACAACTTTATTAAGCAAATATTTAACAGGTTAATGACCAAAATCTAACATTATGTTCCAATGTAAAAAAGATTTGTTTGGCGTTCCATTTGCAGTTTAACCGCGGAAACGTCTATCGAAGGGGTTGCCGCCGCGACCGCCACTGCCGCCGCCGGCAGCTGATGAAGCTGCGGCAGATGCTGCAGAGCTGGCGCCACCACCACGACCGCCAGCGGCTGAAGATGCGGCGGCTGCCGCAGAAGATGAGGAGCCTCCTCGCTGAGGCAGCGCCGAAACTGCAGCGATGACGGCAATCACCAGAACCAAGAAAGCGAAGATCTTCATGTTTTTTAGAATATTGTGCTGTGTACGCTAAGCAGCTTAGAGTGCAACTGATGATTCCCTAACAGATCGCCTGGACTATTTATATTTAATCCAGGTGCGTAAAACGTCATAATCAAAAAAACATTTACCGGTTTACTTTGTTTTAATTTCTAATAATCAGGTTGATCAGCATTAACAGCATTATTATTAAAGCTCGTAAATAGCAGCCGACTAAATTCTAAATATATAAACGCCCCTTCACTCATTTCTTACGAAAAATGCAATAGGTTGAAGTGTTACTTCCACAGCAGCTTCCAGCCCCAGCTGGTGAAATGATTTATTCCCAGTCCATTGCTTGATCATGTTAATGGCCATTACAAAAACCAAGCCGTTCAAGTCGTTGACTTCTTTGCTTCTTGAGCTGTTGTTGTTCCTGTTGCTGCTGCTGTAGTCACAAAAGGAAATTTGGCTGGAACTGCTGTTGCCATTTCATAAATTTATGACTAGACGTCAAGCATAAGTTGTATTTTCTTTTGATTTCGATAACTGTAGCTGCGCTTGAGCATCATGTAGGCAGGTCCATTGAGGACAGGCATTAGATAGAGTCCCCTGTAATCTGTGAAGCGCCCATTGATCATCAAAGGTCTACACCAGCCCTTTAAGCTTGTCGCATGATTTCCTCCAGAGTGTATACAGATAGGATGTTGCTCCGCATTGTTTTGTGAGATGAGATTTGCCACATCGAGCACAATGGATATGTCGACGGCAGATCTTAGCTGCGTGGCCATATTCTTGAGCACTCTTCGATATTGACTCGTTGACAGTTTTGTGATAACATAAATAACATTAATTATAGCGCATGGCTTAATGTTATTGAAAAATGTGTTCAGTTGCTCATCTCGGTTAGTCATCGATCTTGGGCTATGTACCTGAATTTAATTTGTTAATGTGCTATGATGAAGTCTGTTTGGTCATGCAAGTCCAATAAATTTGACTCTCAGCTACAAACAGCTGATCTAGTCTAAGCTCGCACTTTGGCTCAAGCGCTCTCTTCTTTGCGCTTGTAATTACGCGCTCTCTTCTTTGTGCGTGCATTTGGCACTGCACTAATAAAAGCTCTTCTCGCTATCACTAATCTTCTATGATTTTCACTATCGCTAAGAATTATGAGGTTGAGCCTATAATTCTCTATTGACACTTACATTCGATCGTCGCAACTAACAAGTTGAAATTACTCGCTCTAGACTCTCGTAACAGACACATAAGTCTTTAGTTGTTCTCGTAAGCCGGCCGTGCCGCATAATCTCAATTACATATATTCGAAACATTGTAAATTTAACTAAACTGAACACACATAAACCTGCAGATGGCAGTAATAAATCTACATATTATAAAGAAATTCTCGTCGTTTTATAATATAAATTTCGGGCGTTAAATCGCGATTCGCAACATTACAGCTAGCGACAAGTCGTTAGGTCAACAAAGTCCTTTAACTACTATTCTGTGAAGCTTCCTATTTCCATTTTATCAAAGTGGTCAACAATAGCTCCATACGTTGTACAGCCTTTGGAATAGATTTCTGATATTTCTCCTTAACTACTACGTTATTAAATGAGAGCTGAAATAGATCGTTAAGCTTAGTAATGCTTTCAGCTATTTGTGGGGGCTTTTAAGTATAGCGTGGATGATTATTATCATTAGAAGAGCTAGTAGGGTCTTAATTTGTATAAATGTCTACGGCGATGTCCACAATGGAAAACCTGTTTGCCTTCAAAACATATGTACTCTGTTCACCTTCATAGAGCTAGTGGGTGCAGTTGCTTTGTTCCTCTTCTTCATTAGGTTGTTTTGAACATCTGTCAGTCTTTTTGCAGCAATACTGAGTGGAGAGGACGATATTGAGGCAGTTCCATGGTATATTGGAGAGCATTGCCTGAGACAGACACAAGCTGCTGATCTTCGGAGTAGTTATAATGCATGTGGGATAATATCTCTGACGACGGTGCTTTACCTAGGCATGACTTTTTTTATACTTATTCTCAATTCTCTTTGTGTCTTCATTGTTTTAGTTTTATTATTCAGATCGAGGCTAGCCAACGTCATAGCCGAAGCCGGCTAAGAGTATCATAAATGTTTATCGGCTCTTTAGCCAAAATTAAAATAGATTACATTTAAATAATTAAACAAGCCGCCATTGCAGTATTTAAAAACAACTTTATTAAGTTAATTGCAATTATTTAACAGGTTCAATGATGTCAACTGATGGCCAAAATTGTACATTATGTTCAATTGTAAAAGCACTCAACAAAAGTTTTGGAAAACTCAAGTTCCATTAGCAGTTTAACCGGCAGCGGAGAGAATCGCAGAGCGACTGATACCCCCGGAAGATGATCTAGATCCGGCCGATGCTGAAGAGCTGGAGTCACCATCGTGACCGCCAGCACTTGATGCAGCTTCGGCGGCTGCACGGGCAACGGCAGGTGAGACGCCGCCGGTACCACCATATCTGCTTTGAGCCAGCGCCGAAACGAAGGCGATCACCAGAACCAAGAAAAATAAAATCTTCATATTTTATAGAATATCGTGCTGTGTACTCTAAGCAGCTTAGAATGCAACTGATGATTCCCTAATATACCACTTTATTTATATATTTATTTTATATATTTATATTTGCTCCAGATGCGTCATATTCATAGTCAAAAAAACATTTACCGGTTTTCTTTGTTTTAATTTCTAATTATTAGTAGATTATTAAATAGTCAGGTTTATCAGCATTAACAGCGTTATTATTAAAGCACGTAAATAACTAGCAACAAAATTCTAAATATATAAACGCCCCTTCACTCACTTCTTACTTGGCACTTTCACCCAGCAGGCCTTTATTATTGGCCGTATTGCATATTGCAGTCTACAACGGCTGCCAATGTCGTTTATGGTCTAAAATTAAATTACCCGCTTATTTGGCAAACGACACAAGCTTTTCAATTATGTGGCCGTCGGCTAATGAACAGAGCGACATACAGCGATACGCTTTGAATTATTTAATATTAATTAAAATTCTGAAATATTTCATTGGTAGCTGACTAGAAACAATTGCATATTTTCAGGCGATGGCCGCATATAAATTGCGTTTGGCATGCGTTCCCGTTTACAAAATCAATGCAAAACGGTTTAGACAAGAAAACCCACATGAATGGGCATGCAAAAATCTAACTAAGTAAAGTTTTTAATACTTATCACAAGCGCTCAGCCAACTCATAAATACACTTTCCACTTACTGCAAATATTAGTTTACAAACTAATAAAATGCTCAAAATAAAATAAAAAAAAGGAAAAGCAATTAATCATTTTTTAATAAAATCAAGACAAATTTCACTGCTATCGGTTTTATTTTTTTATTACGTTCATATGTCTGAGTAAAGTGCAATTAATAAATTGTCTGAAACTGACCCAAGACCAAATATAGACCTAGAAAATAGACTTAGAATCTATTGATATTAAAAATCGACTAATGCCTCAACACTTGTTATGCGGTTTGGGCTGTTTATGAGAGAGTTTTGCAAAAAATAAACTGTTTATCTCATGCTTATCAAGAAGAGTGATATCAAAATAATGAGCATTTGTATTCCCATTATTGAAAGCCCAATGAACAAAACAATCCTATTCACTGATCAGTATAGCAATTGATAGATCTATGCAAAAGAGCCAGAACAATATACATAAGTAAATAGAGTTCAAAAGAGTGAAATGTATTGGCATAAGTTCTTTCGTATTAGCATTTATTTTATTGCCTGGCATAAATTGCTGCAAGCAAACGCGCGCAATATTGTCAAGTCGACAAGGATAGCCGAGACCAAATGGCAATGGCAATGGCAACAGGGCCAGACAAATAGCAACAGCAACAGCAGTCGACACTGTGTGGCAAACCGCCAGCAAGAGCAAGTGTTTTTAGTAGTTCGTCCGTCCGCCCATCCGTCTGTGTGTCTGTCTATTTAAGGCTGCAACCTCACCTTACTTGCTCCACATGCAACTACTGTCGCTTTATATTGCAAAAGTGCACCACAGGGGTTCATTGTCCTTGTGCAAATTGGTTTGAGTTTATTGCCAATGGCTGTAAGCAGCGGGCCAAGCAGCTGCTCCAAGTTATTCCTCTCTCGCTCTCTGCATGACCATAAAACTGCACTTTGAAGCTGCAGAAAGTTTGCTTAAGATTTCAATTTGTAGCAATAGTGCAATTGCCTTGCAACGTGGCAGCGTGGCAAGCAACTTAGCTACTAATGATAAATGCTTGCCGAATGCCACAAAACTGCAATTGAGTCGTCGCTAGCGCCATTTAAGAGATTTATAACACCAACTCTGTTATCAATGTCTTTAAACTCCCAAGCAACTGCAACTGTAATAAAACTGTTTATTGCTAAAGTCCTAGTCCTATTAAGGATAACATATGCAAGACAAGAAATCTCTACAGGTGCGGCAGCTGCTGTCTTCAAAGCCATGATTACTTTAATGCCACAATAAAATGCAAGTTAGTAGATTTTATGTGCTGCATGCAAACCGGATCTATTAACCATATGCATTAGCCATGACGGCTGCCGCTTGGCAATGCAAATTAATTGATAATTAGATAACATGAGTTGAGTATTCTGTTAATCTACCAAGCATTTGCAAGATTTATTTTAGTAGTAATATAAGTGATAGTGCTAGTAATAATAATTAACTATAGTCTGGCTGATAATAAAAATTGTGAGATTTGTTGCGCAGCCGAAGATTAAGCTTCAAATTCTAAGCTTCAAATTTTTATCTAGCTCAGACTATTGAAATACGTAATTGTGTGTACTTTAGTTATTATCAATATTCTACTTTCAGCTATATTATTTCCAATAAATTCAAAGATTATAGAGCATACAAAATATGTATTGCAAACAAAGTTAAAAGTTGTTCGTTGGTAGATTTATGATATTTATACTATACTATATATTATCTGGAATTTAGCATATATGCTTATTTTTGTGTGTTTAAAATACGCAAGTTCTGATGACACCCAAGTTCGTTTCATTAAAAATAGATTTGAAAAACGATACACATTATTAAAGCCATTTAGATATTGAAAACGCATTGATCTTTTGATTAGAGAGAAGTAAATATCTAAATTGAACAGTAAAGTAACCAACTATCAATAATTCGTAAGACACATTATGTCAAAGTACATCTAAGTGCTATATCTTTAGTACATTATGTTTTTAAATCGACAATTTTCACAATGAAGAACCACCAACTCGTTATCCTGTCAAACTGACTTGTTCTTTAAAATGAATTGTTTATATTGTCAAAATATATTAAATAAATACTTAGCAAATTTTATATACATAAACGAGCTGTCGCCCTGTAATTGTTTATAAGAAGATTATTTTTGAATATATTTAAAAAAATGTTTATTTTGGACAAACATTGTTTTAGTGGAGCGCATTACTTGAATTGCAGTTGTGTCAAAACTAAAAAGGCTTCCGGTCCATTCATTCTAGAATAGCCTGGGACAGGACTTGCCTTAGCAGCATATGCGATAGCTTCTATGAAGAGACCGAACAATGAATAAGTGCGTAGCAAGCAGAAGGCAACGCCCATCCTTTAATTACAGGTTACCCAGTCTATTAGCGCTTGATTTATACAAGTTAATTAACACGTTCAACATGCACTCGCTCTCTCTTACTCTTTTGCTTTGTTTCTCTCTCTCACCCTGGCCGACTACCTATGTCAACAGGCAGACAAAAAGCACAATTAAACCCTTTGAAAAGGCACAGACAAAGGCAAACAATATACACAAGCCTACAACAAATGTCAAATGGGGTTGGGAGAAGGGCTGCTGCACATCCTGGTGAGAGTGTTGTGAAGGTCAAGCCACAACAAAAAGCGAGCGAGCAAACCCCTCTTAGCCTTGAGCTTAACTCTAGATTTATTGGATATTGTCGCATAGATTTTGAGGCAACATTTTATCGCCAGACGCCCAAGATAAACGCCATAAACAATTGTCTGCTAGTAAATTGCAGCCAATAAAGACAAGTTGTTTGACAGCAGCAGCAACAGCAAAAGCAACAGCAAGCGAGTGAGAGTGAGTGCTGCAAACATATTTAGACTTTACTTAAGTAAATTATTGCAAAAATCGACGACGGAAGCGCAAATGGGCGCAAAAATGTCATTAAGCCAGCCAACGACAGGATAACAGGCAAAGGATGCGACTTGCCCTGAGCCTTGAGCATTGACAGTGCGGGCAAGTTGTTGTTTCCGCTTCCGTTATGCTGAGGTCCTTTTGAAATGTCGACGACGACGACGGCAGCCAAGACTGCCAACTCATCCTTCGGCAACAAGTGCTCAGCTCATTTGCGACAAATATTTGTTTAGCCCTTTTTGCACCCAGGCAACGATTACGAACAGCAGTCTGAGTTTTGTTTATTTTTCAGCGACTTTGTAGACTGATATTGGATTGGGGGAGTGTTGGCTGTTTGTCTGTCTGTCTGCTTGCTAATTTCCATAAAGCATTTTCCACAGCCAACAAATGCATTGAAGCAATTGGCAATTGGCAATAATGCAACTATGACGCTCTGAGAAACATTTAAAAGTCAATGCAGCCAACTCAGCAGCACACAATGCTTGTCAGCGCTTTGGCTGCCTCC
Organism: Drosophila busckii; assembly: GCF_011750605.1. NCBI lineage: Eukaryota > Metazoa > Arthropoda > Insecta > Diptera > Drosophilidae > Drosophila > Drosophila busckii. The sequence continues at coordinate 4,711,156 of NC_046604.1, forward strand.
AAGCTCATAATTCTTCAGCGGATTGAAATTTCTGCAATGAATGCGAAATTCTTTTGATGATAAATGACGCTCAACGCTCAAACGATTTGTTGCCCTCCCCTCCCCCACGCGCGCAATAAGACAGAAATTTATGCGAATTTGTAATGCAATTCATAAGCCGCAATTGCAGTCAGCTTCAGTTGACAATTTATGGCCAGCAGATAAACGGCCAACCTAATAAAAATTGGCTAAAATAACTTAGCCTGCTTATTAGCGCATTTAAGTAGTAGCCCGTTGAATATTTTATAAGAAAATCAGTTTCATTAACATTTATATAGAGCGATTTATAAACTGATTCAAATTGTGCGATAAAGATTTTACGCAAATTAATAATTTCAAAGCGCAGCTGCGCGCATCGCGGATAAGCCCGAACTTTCAAGTGGTCAGATCATTAATTACGTGCCCAAACGAAGTTAAAGGTATATTCTATAAAATGATATAAAATTTGATATATTAATAATAAATATTCTTATTATTATATTAATGTGAACTAATACATGTTTTATGTCTATATTGTGAACGTATTTTTTATGTTTAGCTGAAGTTTTAGTTCTGACACCGTAAAATGCCACAATTGACCAAAGTGTTTGTCTGGCTTTAAAGGTTATTTACTTATTGTGCTGTTGCTCTGTCTTCGTGTGTCGTGTTAAACTTTCCAAAACTATTTGTTAATTTATTAATAGTTTTTATTTTGTATAATATTCCCTTGCATTACATTTTAAAAGGGTGTTTTTTTACGTTCTTATGTCTTAAAATTATTGTGCGGCGAAAAGGGAAGCGCATTAGAAAAACAAAAAAATTTATTGAAAGGCTAGAAGCGAGCATCATAAAACTGAGTGAGCTAGCAAAGCGAATTGGAGCATATGTAAAAGGATTATAACGTTTTGGTTAAAATACAATCGCACGCTATTGTCAATTGTGCAACATCACTCTGATTATGCGCTTATTTCGATAGGAGAGTTTTCTGAAAAAGCTGCCGAATCCAAAAATAAAGAGTACTAGAAAAATGATTTTACTTTAATATTTAATAGTATTTAAACCTTGTTTGGCAGACATATTGATGAGCAGTTGCACAGGAATCATCGTTAAAACCATAACCATTGACGTCACAATACGTCACACACTCTTCAATGCTGTAACCATTATCGTTATTGGGTTCGCCTGGAATCCATTTCTCAAAGGGTACAGCTGAACCATCGTGGGATGCCACAAACTTTCGGTTGTTGCCAACGCAGTTGATGCCCATCCAAACACCACCAACATAATTATCAGCAAAAGATATGCCTATTTCTTTCATATAATTCGTGCTAATTTCACGATCATTTTCATCATCAAATATCATTAGGGACGCATGCATAGCTCGACATCTGCGATCAGCCTCAAACCAATTAACCTGCAAATAAATTTATTTTTAAAATATTTTGTAGTTATAAAAGCCATAAGACAGATTACCTTCTCCAAGGACCCATTATAGCACTTTTCGCCAACTTTCTTGAAGCCTGGTGGACAGCCCCACGCCTGCAGTCCTACAATAAGACTTAGAACAACAAATATACAATATTGCCTCTGCATGTTTCCAACTGATGGCTCCATATAACGACAGGCGTATTTATACCAATCAAACAATGGGAGTTAATCTACATAATTTTTACGGGCTATCTTATCTTATTATATTGTATTATTCTTATATAAAGCATCAGAATTTTTCGCAAGAAATATATTTTATATTTATCTATTCATATAGTTTTTTTTTTAATATAGCAAGATTCTTAATTATTAATTCGTAAAAAACAATTCAACTTTCTCTATTTGTAGGTCAACAATTTTTTCACCTTTTTGCTGCGACTTATATTACATTTGATTGCAATTTTATCATTATCAATTTAAATTACATATCTTTTAGCTCTATGCTATATGTTTTTGTAAGATACATTCACATTGTTTTAATGCTTACAAACCAGAATTGAAGTACAATAAGAATTAACCAAGTCGGATAAAATTAATTACACTAGACTGCAATTTATATCACAACTTAATTATGCAGTATAATTTGTTATCTTGACTCGAGTTCGTTAGTAAAGCTTCAGTTGACAATTTATGACCAGTAGATAAGCGGCCAACCAAATATAAATCACATCAAATAACTTGGGCTGCCCATTTACTTATAAGTTCGTAAGAAACAAATTATTAATATTTATATTAAAGAATTTAAAAATTAGTTGAAATTTTTTTAGCAAAATATATAATTTGATTATACTCAAATATTTAATAGAACTTAAATCTTGTTTGGCAGACATATTGATGAACTTTTGTACAGGAATGATCGTTTAAACCATAACCTTTGACGTCAGAATACGCTACACACTCTTCATTCCCTTTATCGTTATTGGGTTCGCCTGGAATCCATTTCTCAAAGGGTATAGCTGAACCATCGTGGGATGCCACGAACTGTCGGTTGTTGCCAAAGCAGTTGATGCCTATCCAAGCACCCCCATTGTAATAATCAGCAAAAGATATGCCCATGTCTTTCAAATAATTCGTGCTACTTTCGCGATCATTTTCATCATCAAATATCATGAGGGAGGAATGCATAGCTCGACATCTGCGATCGGCCTCAAACCAATTAACCTGCAAATAAATATATTTTTAAAATTTGTTGTACTTATAAAAGTTTAAGCCAGATTACCTTTTCCAAGAACACCTTATAGCACTTTTCACCAACTTTCGTAAAGTCTGATGGACAACCCCACGCCTGCAGTCCTACAATAAGACTTAGTACTACAATTATACAATATTGTCTCTGCATGTTTCCAACTGATGACTCTATACAACGCCAGGCGCATTTATACTAAGCAAACGATAGCACTTAATCTATTTCAGGAGATACAACATGTTTGCAGGCTATCTTATCTAAACAAAAGCTTCAATTCTTTTTATTTTTTACAATAAATCACTCAACAGTCAGTAGATAGTTTTAAATTACTTAAAATAACTTATGCTGCTTATTTTCTCAATGATTTATTGGTTCGTACAAAACAAATTATTAATATTTATATCAAGGAATTTAAACATTATTTGTTTTTCCTTGGTAATTAAGATTTTAACATAATTAATAATTTGATTTTAGCTCCAATAACTATTTATATGAACTATTTAAAAGTATTTCCATCTTGTTTGGCAGACATATGGATATGGCCTTTCGACACAGACGCCATCGTTAAAACCAAAATACTCTACATAAGAGTACACTAAACACTCTTCTATGTCTCTGGAATTATCGGGTTGGCCTGGAAGCCATTTCTCAAACGGTAGAGCTGAACCATCGTGGGATAGCACAAAGTTTCGGTTGTTGCCTAAGCAATTCATGCCCATCCAAACACCACCTCTAAACCCGTTATCAAAACTTATACCCAAGTCGTTGAGATATTTCGTACTGGCGATACGATCTGCTTCATCATCAAATGTCATTAGGGACGCATGCATAGCTCGACATCTGCGATCAGCCTCAAACCAATTAACCTGCAGATAAATATATTTTTTATAATAATTTTTCGTACTTATAAAAACCATAAGCCAGATTACTGTTTCCAATGACCCACTATAGCACTTTTCTCCAACCAGCGTGAAGCCTGATGGACAGCCCCACGCCTGCAGTCCTACAATAAGACTTAGTACAACAAATATACAATATTGTCTCTGCATATTTCCAACTGATAGTTCCATGCAGTTGCAGTCGTATTTATACCTAGCAAGCCCTGATACTCAATTTTATTTCAAGAGGAGCAATATATGCCTAGCTTGTCTTAGTATACACTTACATATGTCTAAGTACTTATTGGAAAAAAAACTTATATATAATTATAAATTATATATATAAAAATGCAATCTCTTTCCTAAACACTTTTAAACAATTAATCAACAAGACTTAAATCGAAAAGCCCTTGCTTGCTTGCAATTGATAAGAATCAATAGTTGGCTCAATTAGTTCCGATACTCAAATGCTACAATTTACATAACTTATATAATTTATTCTCTTTTCTATAAAAGTTTTTATGGTGGCTGATCCACAGCATCATTATTGAAATGGAAGCCCCTTTAATGGCGCATTATTTGCGATCAATTGACTTATATATAAAGTGTTAAAATATATACCTCAACGAAATAAATATTGATAAGCCAATGTTTTGTCAATCAAAAGCAACTACACCGTTACTTTTTGCGACTCAAGACAGTAAAAGTTGAAAGCAGCTATCTTATCATTCAATGCCCGCGCGTTTATTTTGTTTCGCTTTTAATAATCAATTACTCATAAAGAATACTTGATAATCTTGCTTAAAGGTTAACAACACTGCCTAGGTTAACAAATTTAATTATTGTCGTTTCTCCCCAGGGATCCTGCCACTAAAACGAAATGAATGAAATTCAATTTTCTCTTTTTTGTTTAACAATTGAGCGCTTTGTGCTTTGGTTGAAATCAATTGCTTGAGCCCGAAATCACTTTCATTACTTATGCAGTTTCCAATCAATTCTCAATTTGCCAACTTTGTAAAGAATATTGGCTTGAAGACTCAAATCTAATCAAAGCAGTCCATAAATTCCAAAAGCGTTTGCCAAACTCTGCTGTGCACTTGCACTTGGCTTGGTCCAGCGACTGCTGCTGCTGCTGCCCCCATCAACTTTACTAATTAATTGTGCACTTGAGAATTTTTAAGTAAACTGCATAAAGGACTAAAACTTGCCAAAGGACTAAACAGCAAACAAGTGCAGTAAAGTGTGTGTGTGCTTTTAGTAAGGTATGAGCGCTGGCAAAGTTGATGCGCAAATAAACTAACAATTTTCCCCTACTTAATTAACAAAATTGTTTTAAGTGAGGCAATGTTACCAGCATTAACATTGTTGCTAGATTCATCATTATTGTGAGCATTGACAGACTAAGCAAACAACAGTGAAGTGTCCACAGGATCCCAGGGGAGCACAATAATTTAATTTGTTAACCTAGGCAGTGCTGTTAGTTTTAAAGCGAGATTATTTTCTTTTGCAATTGACTATGAAAAACGGAACAAAATAAACGCTAGGGTATTTGCTTGAATGATAAGATAGCTGCTGTAGTTATTGTCGAAAATATTTGTGGTAGGCATAATTATATTTTTATGATGATTATTGCGCACTCTAGTGTAATAAACTTGTTGTAATTCAAACAGTCCCTTACAAAAAATGAATTTTAGTTGCAATAAGTACTGAGATATATTTAGTATGTGTGTATCCTATGATAAGAAGATATATAATAATAGTAAAGATGTGGTCTTCAATAAAGATTAGGTGCCACGGCTTGTTAGGTATAAATTAGGCTGCAGCTGCATGGAACCAGCAGTTGGAAACATGCAGAGACAATTCTGTATAATTGTTGTTCTAAGTCTTATTGTAGGGCTCCAAGCCTGGACCTGTCCATCAGGCTTCACGCTTGTTCGTAACAAGTGCTATAGTGGATCCTTGGAAAAGGTAATCTTGTTTATCGTTTTTAACAGTACAACAAATTTAAAACAAATATTTGTTTGAAGGTTAATTGGTTTGAGGCTGATCGCAGATGTCGTGCTATGGATGCCTCCCTAATGACATTTGATAATGAATATGATCGAATCATTAGCACGAATTATATGAAAACCATAGGCATATCTTTTGATTACAAATTTTTTGGTGGTGTTTGGATGGGCATCAACTGCCTTGGCAAGTCCCGACAGTTTGTGGCATCTCACGATGGTGGACGTGTGCCCTTTGTGAAATGGCTTCCATTACAACCCGATAATGCTAACGGTAGAAGCACTGAAGAGTGTGTAGCGTATTCTGACGTCAATGGTTACGGCTTTAACGATGATTCCTGTGCAACTGCTCATCAATATGTGCCAACTAAGGTTTTAGTACTAGTTAAATATTTAAAGTCAGAAGCGCGCATTAATCGTGGTGAACGCAGCTCCGTAGCCCATAGCACATAATACTATTAAGCTTACATTTAAATATAATATTTGTTTTGTGTATATGAATAAACAATTTTAAGTTAGCGCGCCAGCTGCGTGAATTCACTCTAAAAGTGGCGGTGTACGCTTATCTACTGGTCATAAATTGTCAACTGAAGTCGAGATAACAAATTATACTGCACAATTAAGTTGTGATGTATATTGCAGTCTAGTCTAATTAACTTTATCCGACTTGGCTAATTCTAATTTTTCTTCAATTCTGATTTGTAAACCTTAAAACAATGTGAATGTATCTTACAAAAACATATAGCATAGAACTAAAAGATATGTAGTAGGCATAGATTTATTTTGATGATGATAAAATTGCAATCAAGTGTGAAGTTGTTGATCAGTATTTGTTTTTTTTCGCTCGATTTAAAACTCATTTTAACGTGCACCCCGTTTTCTATATTGAAAATTGAAATGTAAATAATTGTTAAGTTACAATCGGCCGAAAACATGACTAGGCAATTGTGTCATTTTTTTCAGATTTTTAAAGATTTTTGTAATGCCCTATATCGTTTTTTCGATTTTTGGTGGAGGGGGGAGGAAATTAAAAAACAAAAATAAAAGCGTAGTGTCCTGGATATAGGAGCACCCATATACCAAATTTGGTTGCTCTAGTCCTTACAGACGGACATACGTCACTCATGACAGACGGACGACAGATGGGCATGGCTATATCAACGAGCTCGTAGAGCTGATCAAGAATATATATAGCTTATGGATTTCTGTCACGCCTCCTTCTCCCTGTTACATACATTTGCACAACCTAATAATACCCTTTTCCATTTTTTACAAAAATGTCAAAGAGTATAAAAATAGGGGAGTAGTTGCTTTTGATTGAAAAAACCATTGGCTTATCAATATTGATTTCGCTGAGGTATATATTGTAACTCTTTATATATAAGTCAATTGATCGCAAATAATGTGCCATTAAAGGGGCTTGCATTTCAATAATGATGCTGTGGATCAGCCACCATAAAAACTTTTATAGAAAAGAGAATAAATTATATAAGTTATGTAAATTGTAGCATTTGAGTATCGGAACTAATTGAGCCAACTATTGATTCTTATCAATTGCAAGCAAGCAAGGGCTTTTCGATTTAAGTCTTGTTGATTAATTGTTTAAAAGTGTTCTGTAAGAGAACGTTTTTATAATTATATATTTAAGTTAGTGCTAGTTATAGTCACAACCTCTTCGACATATGTAAGTGTATACTAAGACAAGCTAGGCATATATTGCTCCTCTTGAAATAAAATTGAGTATCAGGGCTTGCTAGGTATAAATACGACTGCAACTGCATGGAACTATCAGTTGGAAATATGCAGAGACAATATTGTATATTTGTTGTACTAAGTCTTATTGTAGGACTGCAGGCGTGGGGCTGTCCATCAGGCTTCACGCTGGTTGGAGAAAAGTGCTTAATGTGGGTCCTTGGATAAAGGTAACTGGCTTAGTGTTTTCTTATAAGTACGACAAATTAGTTAATAAAAACATATGTATCCCTGCATTTAAATTGGTTTGAGGCTGATCGCAGATGTCGAGCTATGCATGCCTCCCTAATGATATTTGATGATGAAAATGATCGTAAAATTAGCACGAATTATATGAAAGACATAGGCATATCTTTTGCTGATAATTATAATGGGGGTGTTTGGATAGGCATCAACTGCTTTGGCAACGACCGACAGTTTGTGGCATCCCACGATGGTTCAGCTGTACCCTTTGAGAAATGGATTCCAACACAACCCGATAATAATGGCAATGAAGAGTGTATAGCGTATTCTGATGTCAAAGATTATGGTTTTAACGATCTTACATGTACACATAAACATCAATTTGTGTGCCAAACAAGATTTAAATACTATTAAATATTTAAATAAAATCAAATATTATTAAAATCTTATTCACGCTACAGCATAAACAAATCCAATTAATTTTAAATTCTTTAATAGTGTGAATATTAGTAGAAATTTGATTCTTTCGCATTAACAATCAATGAGCTAATAAGCAACCCAAGTTTTTTTTTAGTAAATAAAAAGAATTATTTTGGTCGTTTATTTGCTACCCATAAATAGTCAACTAAAGCTTTACTAAGATTTTGAGTCCAGTTAACAAATTACACTGCAGCATTTAGTTGTGCTATGTATTGCAGTCTAGTGTAATTAACTTTATCCGTCGAGGCTAATTCTAATTGTACATCAATTCTGACTTGTAAGCATAAAAACAATGTGAATGTATCTTAAAAAAAACAAATAGCATATAACTAAAAGATATGTAGTTTATTTTGATAGTGATATAAAGCTGAAAAAATTGTTCACCTAAAAACAGAGAAAGTTGCATTGTTTTTTACGAATTAATAATTAAGAATCATGCTAATAAATGATTTGCAAACAGCAGAAGCAATAATAAAAAAATATATATATAAAATATAATATTGTTTATAAAATATATTTCTTGCGAAAAGTACAGACGCTTAATACAAGCATAATACAATATTATAAGACAAGATAGCCCGTAAAAATGAAGTTGTAGATTAACTCCCATTGTTTGATTGGTATAAATACGCCTGTCGTTTTATGGAGCCATCAGTTGGAAACATGCAGACACAATATTGTATATTTGTTGTTCTAAGTCTTATTACAGGACTGCAGGCGTCGGGCTGCTCATCAGACTTCACGAAAGTTGGTGAAAAGTGCTATAAGGCGTTGTTGGAAAAGGTAATCTGTCTTATGGTTTTTATAAGTATAACAAATTTTAAAAATATATTTATTTGCAGGTTAATTGGTTTGAGGCCGATCGCAGATGTCGAGCTATGCACGCCTCCCTAATGATATTTGATGATGAAAATGATCGTGAAATTAGCACGAACTATATGAAAGACATGGGCATATCTTTTGCTGATAATTATAATAATTGTGTTTGGATGGGCATCAACTGCTTTGGCAACAACCGACAGTTTGTGGCATCCCACGATGGTTCAGCTTTGCCCTTTGAGAAATGGCTTCCAGGCGAGCCCAATAACGAAAAAGGCAATGAAGAGTGTGTAGCGTATTCTTACGTCAATGGTTATGGTTTTAACGATCATTTCTGTGCATCTTCTGCTCATCAATATGTCTGCCAAACAAGGTTTAAATACTATTAAACAAGGCTTAAATATTATTAAATATTTAAGTAGAATCAAATTATTACTTTTTTTTTAAATTTACCCCAGCTAAAAAAATTTCAACTAATTTTAAAATTCTTTGATATAAATATTAATAATTTGTTTCTCATGGACTAATAAATCAATGAGTTAATAAGCAGCCTACGGTATTTTAAGTAATTTTTATTAGGTTGGACGCTTATCTACTATCCATAAATTGTTAACTGAAGATTTACTAACGAACTCAAGTCAAGATAACAAATTATACTGCATAATTAAGTTGTGATATATATTGCAGTCTAAAGTAATTAGCTTTATCCGACTTGGCTCATTCTAATTGTACTTCAATTTTGTTTTGAAAGCGTTAATGCAATGTAGGGGAGGGGGGGGGTGGAAGGAAGGGGAACATATAGTATAGAAGATAATCTATCAGTGGAGGTAGGGATGGTAAATTAAGGAGGCAGAAGTTAGTGGTTTGGATGGGAGGTGTGTGAAATGCAGTGCGAAGCGGGTCATAATGAGTCGAGAAGAGGGAGGGGAAGATGTTGTATGGCGTCTATAGAAGGCAGAAAGAACTGCATTGTTTTTTAAGAATTATCAAATCCACATCTTGTTTACAAATTTGCAAAAAACAGGGGCAGACATTTGTACTAAAAATTTAATTTTTTTAAGAGCGCCCATGTCGGCAACTCTTAATTTATATACTATATCGTTTGAGTATACTGTAGGTCTTTATGATTTATACATTTGAGCTAAGAGAGATGTTGTTTCAGAGTCATAAAAAGAAAACAAATTGCTAAGTTTTTTTAAATTCCAAAACAAAGCCCAAATGCACAATGGAAAAAGGTCTACAAATCTTAGGTGTAGTTGCAAAGATTAAAATTAATTACAAAAATGTAGAAAATTTCTAATTCCTCTGATAATTTTAAACTGATAAGATCAATAAATAAAGAGAATGGGCTCGATTAATTGGTTGGACAGCCGCATGATAAAAAGGTTTTGTGATTATTTTATTTATATATTATTTTTACAATAAATCAATCACTTATACTTAGTTACATACAACAAAGATAGCAAATAGAAACCTGTGCGCGAAAACAATAAAAATCATAGCTAATCACAGATAATAATTATTAAAGATTTATAGAAAATAACTCAAAAATAATAATTATCGCTGTTGAAAATCAAAGCAATCAATAATTAGTATTTTGATATTTTTAAAATAAAGCTTATAATGATTAAAATCGACGCTTTTTGCCAATAAGTTTAATAATAATTCTGGAACTAATGCAATTTATTCTATTTTTTATATAACGAGCTTTTACTTCTTTTGTGCGAGTTTATTGTTTCTAGACTGTATTAAAAATAAATTTGAATACATGTACAATTAGTATTAGAGACATATGTTATTTAAAGGGTGAATTCCAAAACAATGTCGAAATGCCCACATTTGAAATGTTTAGTGATAAACTTGCGCTCTGCTCAGCTTTAGAGCTTTAAAGGATTCAATTAAATTACAACAAAGTAGAAAATTTCTAATTCCTCTGATAATTCCAACCTGATAAGATCAATAACAAAAGTATATAAAGCAAGAATAGACTCGATACATTTTAGTAAGCGAATGGTGGACAGTCGCATGATGTATAAGTTTTGTATTCTTGTGATTTTGCTGCAATTGTGGCACTCAACTGTGTCTTTGAACTCGCTTGAAACTTTAAATCAAAGCGGTAAGTAAAAAATCTATTCCTTATGATTTTAGTATGATAAAAACATATTATTCTAGTTTCCGTGACATCACGTGCAGCTGAGTGTCAAACAAGCTTTCCCATTCAAATTGGTAGCAAGTATTATCGCGTTGAGACGGAAAAGAAAGCTAATTGGTTCCAGGCGGCTAACAACTGCCGCAAGTTGGGCGGTTATCTGCTTAACATTGAGAGCAGTGAAGAAATGGATAAGCTTCTATCTATAATACCGGACATTCAATATTGGACATCTTCAAATTGTTTGGCTGTTTTTTCGGACTTTGTGTCGATTGCAACTGGAGCGCCCATGCCTTATATGAGATGGACTCCCGGTGAGCCAAACAATCAAGGTGGGAATGAGCGGTGCGTTGAAATAACAAAGCAGCGTTTGAATGATAAAGTATGTGAGACGGAACTTAATTACATATGTCAAGCTAAATTTGTTTGAAAGATATTAGAAATACAAAAGAATATCACAATTAAATCAAATGAAATCAAAAAATAAAATATTCTGTATTATTATGCATTAACTTAAACTAAAAAAAACTTTGTTTATTCAGTTTATCAAGCAAACTACCAAACTTTAAACATATTGGTAAATTGCTTGAAAATTTAATTCTTATATCACAGCGTGCTTGATATATTTATATGCAAGTTCCTCTATATTAGCTCTTCACCGGACTCTATGCTGCGCTGTCTGTTGTGGCCTTTCCTGGGAGTTCCATTCAAGTGCCATTCTTACTATTCCCAACTAGCCAAGGTAGTACTTAAGCATATCTAAGATTTCTTAAAGAGTTAATTTAAAACTAAAATCAAAGTGCTCACTTTACAAAAGTTTAGTTAACCGTTTCCGCTCTGCACATCTTAAGTGCAGTTACGAAGATTAAATTAGAGTACACAAACGTGGAAAATTTCTAATTCCTCTTACAATTTCTACCTGATAAGATCAAATTCAAAAGTATAAATAGAGAGAATTTGCTTCATAAATTTTAGTAAGTGATTAATTTCAGTCGCATGATGTATAAGTTTTGTATGTTAGTAATTTCGCTGCAATTGTGGAACTCTGCTGTGGGTTTGAACTCTATTGAGCCACTCAATAGTTCAAATCAAACCGGTAAGGTCCACCTTAAGTATAATTGCAGTATATTTTAAACATATTATTTTAGTTTCTTTGACATCAAGTGCAGCTGAGTGTCAAACAAGCTTTCCCATTCAAATTGGTAACAAATATTATCGCGTTGAGACGGAAAAGAAAGCTAATTGGTTCCAGGCGGCTAATAACTGCCGCAAGTTGGGCGGTTATCTGCTTAACATTGAGAGCAGTGAAGAAATGGATAAGCTTCTATCTATAATACCGGACATTCAATATTGGACATCTTCAAATTGTTTGGCTGTTTTTTCGGACTTTGTGTCGATTGCAACTGGAGCGCCCATGCCTTATATGAGATGGACTCCCGGTGAGCCAAACAATCAAGGTGGGAATGAGCGGTGCGTAGAAATAAGAAATAAGCGTTTGAATGATTGGAATTGCCCGCGTGAACTTAATTACATTTGTCAAGCTAAATTTGTATAAAAATGTTAGAAATACAGTTTTTTTGATTCTGTCAAACCAATAATAAAATAATCTGTATTATTATGCATTGAATCAATATTTAAGTTTATTTAGAATATCAAAATACCTTTATGAAATAACAATAACATACTATTCAACAAAAATAATAAAATCCAAATATTATGAAATTTAATAACACAAACTTATATATGCACTTATAGTATATACTTACATGGTATTTACTTAATGGTATTTGTATATATCGAAGTTTGTACAAGTACAAAGAGCAAGGTGCTTAATATGTTTATCAAAAGAAAGCGAAATTCTTTTATAATAAAGAAATTGAACAGTCGAGTCAGAACAGCATATATTTTGATAAATTGGCTTAAAATTAGAATATTATAACAGATTGCATGGTTGATATATTTGTTTATAAGGGCCTCGACAAGAGCTCTCCACCACTCTAAACTTTGTTGCTGGTTATTGGTTCGTCGCCATGTGGCCTTTTCCCTTCCTTCCCCAATATAATGTCTGGCTTCTTTCTAAGAGCGCGCCCAATGCACGTCCACTTTGTTTTCTTGATCATTAAATGCATTAAATATTCTGTTTGTATATACTATATAATACTATAGTATGCATTCTATTCCAAATTAATGATTGCCAGAAGCCGGCAACTGGTAGGCCGTGGACTCATATATACATATATAAACTCTATAAATATAAAGTAAATCAATAGTCATGTAATTTAGATATAATTCGATATATAATTAAAGCAATTATAACGCTGTATCGGATCTATTGTGGCTATGATATGTGGCCACGTGTGTTTAAGAAATTCAAACAGTTTTACTTAATTGAATGAGCGCCGTTAGTAATAATTTAAATTCCTTTTATTTTATAAAAAATCTTGTTTTATTGCAAAAAATTAAATACAAATTTTGTTTTTGAATTTCGAAATACTCTTACGTTGGGCAGTCGAATCTTTTAGCTTAATTAACGACCATAGCCGCCGGCTGAGGAGCTAGCTGACGCTGTTGCGGATGCCGAGGAACTGGCGCCAGCACTGCCGTATCCACCTCCTGGCTTGCCGTAACCGCCGCCTCCATGTCCGCCACCACCATGACCGCCGCCTCCATGGCCGCCGCCTCCGAGACCGCCACCGAATGGGCCACCTCCATGACCGCCTCCCAGGCCTCCACTTCCGTAACCGCCTTTGTGACCGCCACCGAATCCGCCGCCGCCTCCGCCTCCAAGTGACAAGCCACCGCCGAGACCTCCTCCTAGGCCCAGACCCAGTCCACCGCCATGTCCGCCTCCCAGACCGCCACCCAATCCGCCGCCATGCCCTCCTCCTAGACCACCTCCCAGTCCGCCGCCGTGTCCTCCTCCTAGGCCTCCGCCGCCGTGTCCGCCTCTCTAGAGGCCTGGGGCCACTCGTCCGTATCCGCACGTTGGGCCAGCTAAGACCCCCCGCCGGTCACTTTTGGGGTTTGTGCATACTGCGGACACCGGTGTTACTTGAGCGTCGTTGGGGAGCCGGCGGCATGGTTTTCTTGTCGTGCGAGTTGTGCGTTGTGCTCAATCCACTGTGGGACTCTGCCTCCAAATGACGACCTTCCGCGCCGTTTGGTCGGTACCGAGGCTTACTCATGCCGCAGAGCAAGGCCTGCCGCCATGACGACCGCTCTCAACCACCTGTACCGGCTGGGCGTGTCGCTGCTTGAAAATACCGCGTCTCTCAGCTGGCCAGAATCTAGCATGGCGCCTGCATAATTCCTCCGCTTTGTTCACCTCTCATTATGCCGCGCCGCTTGCAAGATGAGTCACGATGGCCGTGTTCCTGGCGTCTCGCCAAGTACCAGTTGCTGACTGCGTGTAGTACGCTGCGCCGCCGAGAGGACGGGTCATAACCGGCTGTGGGTCGCCGCCGTGGCCGCCACCTCCAAATCCACCAGCTCCGGCGCCACCAGCAGAAGAGGCTGCTCCAGAGCTAGCACTGCCGCCACCTAAGCCATGACCTGCGCCGCCAAGACCACCTGCATATCCGCCACCGCCAAGTGCGTCTCCGCCGCCGTGGCCGCCACCTAATCCACCAGCATGAGAGCCACCGAAAGCGCCGCCTTTGTGGCCACCGCCTCCTCCGGCACCACCAGCGTAGCCGCCACCTAAGCCGCCGCCGCCAACTGATGAAGATGCGCCTGCATTCGCACTACCCAAATCCAGTCCGCCGCCAAGGCCTAAGCCGCCTCCCAGGCCAAGATCCAAGCCACCGCCGCCGCCACCGCCGTGGCCGCCTCCATGTTTGCCGCCGCCCCCAAAGGGTCCGCCATGGGCACCGCCGCTACTTAGGCCAGCTCCACTGCTTGCAGTAGCAGACGCGGAGGCCGACGAACTGGCTCCAGCATTGCCGCCGTAGCCTGCCGAGGCAAGCGCCACACAAGCACTCAATACAATTAACAATCTCATCGGAACTTTTGACTCCCGACAACTAACTGCGCCGCCTAGAGAACGCTTCGCTTTTATAAGATGCCGCTGCCGCTTACGAAAAGATTAAAACAAAATGCAAAAATAATAAAAAAAAAGGAACTAAAAAAAAATTACAATATAAGCAAAGTGGGAATAGAATCTTGCAGGTAAATACGAATTGCGAGTCACGTTTTAGAAGCCGGGATCGATGCCGGGTCAGACGAACACACAAGTTTGATAATTAACCCATGGCGAGGCAGCAACAACAATAAAAAATAACAACAAACTACCGACGGGCTATAAACAATAGACATTTATCATCATTTGAATATTGCGCACAGCAAGAACAACAATTCAAGTAAATTATACTCTCAATAAAAAAATACAAATGTTGAATAATTTCATGCTGGACAAACCCAAATGGCGGGTGGGTGTATAAACATTAGATGCTACACTCAAATGTATTTTTTAAGTAATCACTTTTTTGTTTTGTTGCTCAGCGATAATTAATTGTTTATGGAGAGCATGCGAAATTCGTTGCGCCTCGGCATTAACTAATGTAAATTGTTTATGTAAAGCAAGTCTGTGACGTCACGTCAACGGAAATAGCAACAACAAAAAAAGAACACTATATATTTAAATAGTAGGTATATTAAATAAATATGAACTGGCTGCTTATGGAAGCGTTTAACAGCTAATAGTTTGTTGATTGGCCATAGCGTATATTGATTTAGAGATAATAATAATTACGTTAAGTTTCGTAGGAAACATTGAAATCAGAACTGTAGATAGTAAATATTTGATTAGCAATACGTATTGGGGGCCTTATGAATTTCCCATGAATCTGCTTCAAACTAAATAAAAGTGTTGCACTCATGCCTATTGTAATCCATTTGAAGGTAATCCTTAATATTATATAATGCTTAATCGCTATTATATTGATATAATAATAATTAAATAGTTCAAATTGGTCGCAGTCGACTTTTTGATACACTTCGATTAGGAAATCTTAGAAGGACGCACTCATGCCTTTTGCACATTATATATGAAGGGCTAAAAGTTGGTATTCACCAATAGATGAATGAATAATTAAAGGTATTTTAAGAAATGTTCGTCGCAGCCAATCTTTTGATTGAGGTGTGAGTAGGCTTTTGATTACCGAGGAAACGGCCGCCAAGTATGAAGGAATGATACTTATGCATTTTTAAAAGTTCAGATGAGGAGAGAGCCTTATAGTTTGATATAACTTTGAATCTTAGACTCTGGCAAACTAATATTTATCTGGGCGGCTAGATCTATGCATGCAACCTTGGAATCGTCCTGCCTCTCCATCTATATACCACTTTCAGCTATATGAGAAACCGTAAATATACAAAATAATATAACAATTGCAAAAATAAAACATTAAGGGAACTTTAACGTCTGTAAGTTCCTTCATAGTCCGTAACTATAAAGTATAGCAACAGAATAGTGATTGGTTATTTGAGATCTGCCAACATTTTTTAAATGTCTGTTTGTTAGCCTGTTATGTTTTTCTTCTAATTGGGACTTTTACGTGGCCTGTTAAGCTCCAAACATACCTTGCAGCTGTCAAATTTTCCACGCCTTGTTAGTCAAGTACGGACAGTTTCACCTTAGTTGGTCGGGGCCAAAGCTGAAATGCAAATGTCAAGAAAAGTGTGGCCCGAAAGCATAAGCCAGGCCAACAGCCCATTCACAGGAAGTCAGTGCGAAACAACAAGAGAGAGCACAAGAGCAACAACGAGCAACAGCAGCAGCTGTTGAGAAAATGGCATGTGCATAAGAAAATAGAAAATGTTCCTTAAGGAAATCTGCTTACAAATGCATGTTGTATAAGCCACTGCTGCTGCTGTTGCTGCTTGGGAAATCTGTTACAGTTTTCTGGGCCAGAAGACATTGTCTGCTTGGAGAAAAACGTAGCAGCAAACACTCGACTTCCGTTTCCGCCTCTGTGTTTCATTCGCTTTTGCAGCATTTTATGCAAATATCTATTTCATATTTAAAGCTAGTGCACAAAGTCAAATAAATAAATAAATATTAAATATTGAGGCCAAGCGCTCTGCCTCGGCCACGACGCAGCAGTGCCTCATCCTGCTGCAGCTGCTCCTGCTGCTCCTCCTCCTCCTCCTCGACTGACTCTGCCTTGGGCTGCGGCGGCGGCAGCTTGCCCAACACTTGCAACATTCGATGTAAGCGGTGGCGGGACGCACATGCCTCTGCCGCCCCAAGAGATGAAATGCCAGTGTGATTGAATTCCGTTCAGTAGCACCAAATACTTTCCGGTGTTATATGGCCAATTCCTCGCACATGCTCTCCACATCGTGCGGATGACACAGCAAATCGTTGCTGGAGTAATAGACAAACGTGGGCACAGTGACCAGACTGAGATTATAGCGCGGCGGCAAGTGCTCCCTATACAATTGCATATTCTTATTCGAGCTATAGCTATAGGGCGCGAATCGGCCGCTCTTGATGATTTGTATAAAGTGCTTGACCTGCTTGGCAGCCACACCAGCCGGATAATGTCCAAGCACAACGGGAAACATTTTCTGTAATGAAAGCGCAGTTAGTTTTAATTTGTGCAGAAAGAGTGAAAAGTTTAAAATTTTGGCAGAACCTCTAAGCCTAGCTAGAGAGCTGAAATTTAACACATTTGTTAATAAGATCAATATGTAATTTGGTTTTTGACCAGCGCTTCAACCGATCTCAATACAAATAGACAAAAGCTCGAATCTTCATTTTAAAAACACATGTTAACAGAATTGTTATAGAATTTTGATTAACACATGTTAACAGAATTGTTATAGAATTTTGATTTGAACAAGTAGAAAAATATGTTTTTTTTGTGAAAAATATTGTTGATTGTATACAATATTAAAAATGTTTATTCCTCAACAGGTTTGCAACTCTTTGAGCAATTACAAATTTTTCTGGATTTTTGCTCTTCATGTTGCTCCGATGTGTGTGAATTTTCTCGTTTATGGGCAACAATGGATAAAAAGCCTTATTACCATTTGATTCTATAAGAATTTATTATAAACATTTCATCTAAGCGTAGCTGATTTGTTTTGCTATACAAAAGTAATATAATATTCACAGAAGTTCCCACTTGCTAGTGTACAACTAAAAATACACACGAGCAACAGATTGAATAAATTAAAAACAACACTTAAATATAAGAAACAAGTACCTCCAATTAATTTACATACCCTGAGCTACATTTTTTATATTTACACTTTTAGTAAATGTTTGGCTTTGAGCTAATATTCATTTTCAAATTACATTTTGGCCAAAGTATACGACTCGCCTTAGCTTACCCGATTGAACTCGTTCCAATTGCGTCCCACAATGCCAAAGACAGCTTCAATGCAAAGACGTTCAGTCTCCTCTGTCATGCGGCACAGAAAGCGAAACTCGCCATTAAACATTTCGGTGATGGAGCTGCCCACAAGGCTCTAAGATAAACTCTAAGTATGGAAACTTTCAACTTTAAGCTTCAAGTACTTACATTGAAATACAAACTAATGGCGCGTATGTAGGGATGATCTTCAGTCTCTTTGGCATAGACAGCTGGCGCCATGGCGTGCATGGAGCTGACTTTCTCATTGTAGGCGGGACGCATGGAGCACATGACAAAGAACGCGGTGCAGCCTTGGGAGTGACCAGCATATTGCAGCTGCTTGTAGCCCGTCGCTTTGAGCACATAATCGATCATGGCCGGCAGATCGTACATGCCAATCTCATGCCAGCTAAAGTCCCAGAACTTGCTCGAGTCCGGATCCAGGCTGGTGTGATTTCTTGAGTAACGATTGCCACGCGCATTGCCCAGCCACACATCGTAGTTGTGCTCAGCCAGCAAATAGCCTTTGGATTGGGTTGGAGTGAAGTTGCTAATCACTTGCACGTACATTAATCACAAAAGCGGGGGGGGGGACACTCACCCAGACTCACATTGGGACCCATGACAACAAAGCCCGCCGAGCTGTCCACAAGACCGTGTTGCAGCAAAAAGGGCTCGGCGCCCTGCTGGCGTATGCGATGCATTGTGAGTATGTAGCCATCCTCGGTTGTTACATGATGCACTTCCGCCTGGTAGCCATATTTGGCAATTAATTTATCCTGTTGATGAAATGTTTTGTAAGTTGCAGTTGCTGAAGCCTTGGGGCCATTAATCTTGGTACCACTGTTAGATTGGAGTCCTGTTTGATGTTTTTGCGCTGAAATTTCTCTTCGGGCGTTTCATCCTCTACGCTCTCTTCCTCCTCCTCCTCCTCCTCTTCGTCCTCCTCATCCTCGTCGCCACCTATAAGCTGCGCCTGCGTTCGTCCAATCAACAAGCACAGACCCAGCACCAACAGCCAACGACGCTGCATTGTCATTTGTTTATAAATATAACGCGTAAGGTTATTTAATTTTTGTCAAGCACACACATGCAAATGAAATCGTTAAACATGAAAGTGAAATTTGTTGGTTTTCTTTTTAACTTTACTCTCGACCACTCAATTTTTGGTCAACTTGAGCGTTACGCGTTGAAATCGAAACTGAAACTTAAACCAAAATCAAAACCAAAACGCTGACGCCTTTCGAACTTCCGCGCTTACAAAGAATAACGAAAACTTTCGATTGAGCAGCGGCAACAACAACAATAAGATATAAACAATATTGTTTTGTTGTCATTTTGTTGCTGTAATGCTTAACCTATAATTATGGCTAAAAGAGCAATTTGTTTCTCACTTTTTAAACTATTGACTAATTATATATTAAGTAAAATAATTATTATGTAAAAAAGAGCAAGCTTCAAAACTATAATTTTTATTGGTTAATATACTATATTTGTTTTTATTATTTATTTTATTATTCATTTAAAAGCTCTTAAAACTAATGTCAGCATTCTACTTTAATATTGAGCAATTATATATATTTAAACAATTAGTTAATCAAATTATTTTAGTTACAATTTAATTTACAGGCTATCTGCTAGTCGACTACTTTATTTAATCGCTTTGTTTTGTGTCTCAACTAATTAAAAAGCTCGCCACTGAAAGAGATAACAAGTGAAGGTAAAAAGAAAAAGAAAGAAAAATTAAGATGCGTGGGTCGCATACAAATAAAGCCCTATGTACAGTGAAGCAACGCTAAGTGCAACTTTCTTTTAGCTGTGCCAGTTTCCATGTAGGTCAAAGTGAACTGATTACTTGACTTGACAACTTGATAAGCATTGAAAATGAAGAAATTTTTGATTAGAGAGTGAAATGTAACAGAAACTTGTTTACCCGAATTAAATGTCAAACTGAAATGAGTTTATTTGAAACATGTTCTAAATTAACAGTTAACTGAAGCTGCTTAGTATGTATACTAATTCATTTTAATTGCTATTAGTTTATTAACCTGCCGCTGCTTTTATGGGCCAAGCTTATTGTTATTAATTTTTTTTATTGTGTTGGGCGCAATCAAAAGAAAGTAAAAGTGTTGACCAGACGGCCGTTTGTCACATTTTATTTTACACTTGAGCTTTTAGTATTCAATTCTTTTTATGTTTCTTCGCCTTTGCTTTGGCCACACAGACATATTACATAATTGCCAGTTGGCCATTTAGCCATTTGGCCCGTTGCCAAGACAAATAAGACATTTCGTTAAGCGCGCGCTTTTTAATGAGACTCAATGCTCGTCTTTGATGACAAGGCATTATCCAAGCCACTCCAGCTCCAGCTCTACTACTACTACAACTAGAGCTACTTTATTCAATTACATATGATAATTTGCCAGCGAGAAATTGTTCCATTAGCTCAATGAGCTTGTCGTTAACCAGCGTTTTAACCTCGCTGGCAATGAGAAAATCGAAATGATTAAATTTTCGAGCCCCAATGCGACGCACACTGCGCACCGAGTTGAGCATTCGGGCATAGATGCTATGTACGCCCTCGGGCGTGGCAATGGCATCAGTCTCACCAAAGTAAAGTATTATGGGCACTGTTATGTGACTTAGATTATAGCCCATGGCCTCGATGCTCTGATACACTTGCAAGTTCTCAATGGGCCCATAGTCGTAAGCTATGAAATCTCCCGATTTCCAAAGCTGCTGCAAATGTTGAAGCTCACGCGCTGATCCGCCTTGCAATAGATAATCATAGTTGAAAATCTCGAGTAGCTGCCGAGGGTTGTAAGCAGAGTTCTTTAAACGGAAATGTGCTTAGCCATGAGTAGTGAGCTTACCTTTTTGTTATTGAGCGCACTTCCCGCTAAAGTCTTGGCATAAAATTCACATTGCTCCCTCTTCTTATTGCACATGCGACGCATTTCGCCAACTGGAAAGAGTTCAAACCTTTTGGCCTTTTGTCGTGTCTGCGAATAAGAATATTTAAAGCATTAAATATACATGTAACACTAATATTAAATAAAATAGATTATGTTATTTATTTAGTGTCGATTGTATGGGCCAAGTCAAGTCAAGTCTAACAATAAGCTCTTAGATTGAATAGCTTGAGAGATGCCTATGTTGATAGATCTTTTAAATGATTATATCAATAAACATGAAATATTTATATGCTGAAATGCATAACTTTCAAACAATCCTCAAGCTATTCCGAATAGCAATTAATTGTATTTCACTTGGGAAAAACAAGCAATAGTTCCAACATGAATTGCTTAAACGCGATTTTAACATTATAACTTTTAAGCTTTAAGTTCTTACAATATTATTTGATTCTGACAAAATCAACAACATTTCAACATCCACAGAATCCTCAAAACATATTTTTTCGTTCATATATTCGATGTACACTAATGTTTGTATATATTATATTAGAGTTAGCCTCTTTTAGGACAAAGCCTTAGGACTCTCTTATTTTCTTCTAATTGTGCTTCAGACATAAAAATTATTTTATAAAATTGCTAGTTGGCTTAACCCGTGCTAATAAATCTACAAAGTTTTCCATTTTTTTATACTAGACGACATAATGTAATCTAAAATTTAGTATTTTTCCTTTGCTAAGTTCGACAATAAGCGTGAGTCTGTATTGTAAAAAGAATATGTAGAAATTAATGAAAGTGAAGTTGAAAAGGTGAAAAAGAAATGCATTAAAAATATTAAGCAAAGCTAGTGAAAGAAGCGTGAGGGAGAGAGACAGGCTGAGAGTCAGCTGATTACATATGCAGTTACTTTTAGGGCCACGCGTTGAGTCAAACTTTTGAGTGGGAGAGTAAGAACTCAGCTCCCATTTCGCTTTGTTCTCTCGCTTATTACTGATAAGCTTATGTAAAGAGCATTAGCTTAGTCTTCACTTTTGCTTGCAGACTCTCTCTCTCTCTCACTAAAGCGAGTGCTGTTTGTCTATTTATGGACCTGTGAACATCTGAGCGCACACTCCATGGGGGGTTATCAATTATTTGTGAACCTCGGCGGCGATTAGAGGCTTAAACACTGTTTGTTGTCGCCAAGTCAGCCGCTTATCGATGGTTAGTCTCATCAAAATGTTGAAGCTAAGCAGCCGTTTGCAGCAGCACTCGCTGAGATTGGCGCGCGCCTACGCCAGCAGCGCCGGAGAGGGTGAACGCACCGCACTTTATGATTTCCATGTGCGCCAAGGCGGAAAGATTGTCAACTTTGGTGGCTACGCGCTGCCCGTGCAGTATGCAGACCAAAGCATAATTGCCTCGCATCTGTACACACGCAGCGTGGGCAGCATATTCGATGTGTCGCATATGCTGCAGACCTATGTGCGTGGCAAGGATGCGGCTGCCTGCATGGAAAGCATTTGCACGGCGGATATATTGGACATGCCGGCGGGCAGTGGCAGCTTGACGGTGTTCACCAATGCACAGGCGGGCATATTGGATGATTTGATAGTGAACAAGGTGAGCGAGAAGGAGCTCTATGTGGTCTCCAATGCAGCGATGAAGCAACAGGATATGCAGCTAATGAGCGCTGCTGTGGTAAGTAAGCCGAACTTTGGCCTTTGGCTTTGTTTATAATTGAACTTTTTGTCGCGCAGTCGCAATTCAAGTCGCAGGGCAAGGATGTGGCCATTGAGTTTCTAGCGCCAGCTGATCAATCTTTGATTGCTGTGCAGGGACCGCAGGTGGCTCAAACGCTTGGCAAGCTGCTCAGCAAGCCCGCAGCCTTGTCGGAACTCTACTTTATGCGCTCGGGACTCTTCGAGCTGGCGGGCATACCCAATGTGCGTATCACGCGTTGCGGCTATACGGGCGAGGATGGTGTGGAGATTTCAGTGCCCTCCAGCCAGGCCGTCAATCTTACAGAAGCGCTGCTGGCAGGCGCTGAGCTGAAGCTTGCTGGTCTGGGCGCCCGAGATTCACTGCGTCTGGAGGCTGGCTTGTGTCTCTATGGCAGCGATATTGATGCCAAGACCACGCCCGTGGAGGCTGCGCTGGCCTGGCTGGTGGCCAAGCGTCGTCGCAGCACTGCAGACTTTCCAGGCGCTCAACAGCTGCTGCAGCAGCTCAAGCAGGGCGTGCAGCGTCGCCGCATTGGCCTGCAGATGCTTGGAGCGAAGGCGCCGCCAGCACGCGCTGGCGTTGCCATTTACAGCGCTGGCCAGCAGGTGGGTCAGCTCACCAGCGGCTGTCCCAGCCCCAGCAAGGGCTGCAACATTGCCATGGGCTACATAGCGGAGCAGCTAAAGGCGCCAGGCACGCGTGTGGAGCTCAAAGTGCGCGATAAGTTCTACGAGGCTGAAGTGACGCGAATGCCCTTCGTCAAGGCCAACTACTACAACAAGCCCAAGCAATAAATTATCCCACAAATACATTTTTCGTTAATTACCTTGACAAACTTCATAATGTTGCGCACCTGTCGTGCATCAAAGCGCACCTGCTCATGTAGCTGGGACAGCGGTGCGAGCGCCTGCATCAGCGCTATATGCTGCTGGTATCGCGGCTGCAATGCGCAGAGCACCAGAAATGCATTGAATGCCTAAAAGTAGAACATGACAGAATATGTTAGAAGTACACTGCAAGAAATTTGCTTATATCCTGCAATTGATTTCAAAGTCGTAGGCGTTGTCATTGTTTCTATTGTCTTTCGGCTATTAAAAGCTGCTTGCTTTAAAACTTCACAGCTATCAGCTTGCGACTGTTACGCTGCTCAAAAGCTGATTGATGTGAGAGTCAAAGCTATTAGCTTTCAACTATTGCGTCAGCTGTTATTACTTGTAAACGTTTTCAACTAATCTAAAGCTTAAATGGCTTGCTCGTACTTAGTCAGCAACAAGTAAATTATTAATATTAATAATATTTTTGCTGATTTTCTAAATCGGATAATTAGCTGAATTTCTTTAAATTTTGTTAATGACTGCTAAAAATTGTTGTTAAAGTAAAGTTACTTATTGTTGTTGTTTTAAAAGAGTTACATATCTAAATTTTTTATTATGATATATGCAAATAGTTTGCAGCTGAGATATTAAATTTGTTGAAGGCATTTTTAATTTTGTTTGAAGGCCGCAATAGTTTTATATACGGAAAACCTTTTTATCGCAAGCAAAACAGACTTGAATAATTTATATTATAAATGGCAATATTCTAATAGACTTTGTCTATTGTCTAAATGCCGTAGCTATACTACTGTTAAAAAAAAGTTAATAACTAGCTATTGTGCTACTTTGTTATTTTCATTAGTATTTTGAAAGGTTACAGTTATGCAAATCATTTAAGTAAATTACAAAATATTTAGACGGGCAATAAAAAACCAGAATAGAAATTCAATTGCCAAAGAAACATAATCTGCCTTAAAGAGTTTTCTTAACATTGTATTTTGTTTGTGTTGCCATAATCTAAGACATAAAAAAAACAGAGCAGACTTGCATTGTTTGATATTACATATACATATATCGAATATATATTTTGTCTAGTGGTGAAGCTCTTCATAAATCAAATAGTTGCTGCTTGTTTAAAGCTATGCCTACACCTATAAATTCTGTTACAGTTCAGAGCTTTTGTCTCACCTGCGAGTGTCCAATTAGCAGTATTTGCTGTGTTTCCAGCTCCTGCTGCGGCAGCTGCTCTGCTGAGCCTGAGCCACGTTTTGTATGCTCCACAATGTGGTCAATTATGGCTGGCAAATCGTAGGCGCCATGCTCGTGAAAGCTATAGCGCCAAAATTCCAACATGACATCGGTCAGCTCCAGATGATGCCTGCCATGCGGCGCTGAGCCGCGCAGATTCGCCAGCCACACATCATAGTGGCGTCGATGCAGCTGAAAGCCTGTGCGACACATTGACTCCAACTCCATACGCCACACACTCAATTATTTGTCGCTTACCCAAACTCTTCTCGGCACCCAGACACAGCCAGGAGAGCGCGCTGCCCAACAGACCGTGCAGCAGGAGCACGGGTCGTGCTCCGACTCGCGGCAATCGCTGCAGCTGCAGTTGATAGCCATCGGCTGTGGTCACATTATGCAGCTCATGACTGTATAGTTAGATTGTTGCAACCAGTTCAGCTGCAAGCACACACCTCAGCAATTGTTGCTGTTGCTCACTGGGGAGGGGGAAACACTTACCGCCGTCCACTTGTAACGCGCCTCCTTCTCTGCCGTATGACAGCACCTCAGGCTAATTAGTATGATGCCGAGCCCAATGAGGTACTGCGTCCATTTGCCTAATTCGCGCATTTTGGCGACCACACTTGACGCGCTACTGAACGCGCTTTTGTCATATTTAGTAGCTGCTTAATTGCTTTTTAGCTAATAATTACTTGCCGCTTGAATAAGTACACTGTGCGAAAAGCAGCAGTCAATCAGCATATCAATTACACTATTTTACAAACTCGAAATTAAATGTTCGTTAAATTTGTTGTGCTATGAAAACGAAAACTTTGATTAAATGCATCGAGCGTAGAGTATGAAATTTGCTATAATCAAGCGTACTAGACTGTTAGCAACCTGGAAGCCAAGATTAGATATACATAAGTTATACAATGCACAGGTGTTATATATATCGACGCTATATATATCGCTGCTTTTGCTGACTGCGTTTAGTAGAAAACTAAATACAAAATGGGCATTTTATACCATTTGGCGCTTATAGCGCTTGGATTGATTGCATTGGTCAATGCTCAATTGATTGACAACTGCGCGAGACAGCAAAATAAACTTAAACAGCTTCAAAATGAAATCATGCCAATATATAGACAATATGGAATTGAAGTTCAACGAGCCCAAGCAAGATGTGAAGCATTCCACTTGAATTTGCCGCAAATATTTATTGAGGTTTGTATATTAAAAAAAAAATGGTTTGAACATATTTTTTGTACAATTTCCTTATGCAGCGTGTCACACCTTTGTATGCAATGCTAAGGAAGCCACCTCCCGGAGTTTATCAGGAGGCAGAGATGCCACCAATTGACCGACTATTTTTTTAATGGTAAATGAATATACGATTTCAATATGTGCATCCAATTATTGTCCAGTATATTGATGCATGTACTTTTGTCATTTATAAAATGATAATGTGTATTAAAGTAAACAAGCATTTTTATTAGAATACGGTGTGAATAGTGACGAAGAACTTGGGACTATGCCAAATTTAGTAACGCTAGCACTTATAGTCTATTAGTTCTTGAACAGACACATGGACTTAGTACGCATAAACTTTAAGCGACCACGCCCCCTACTGCCACTTTCACATATTTCCACATTTTCATGATACCCTCTTCCGTTTATAATGCGGTTAGCCCTGTGTCAAATATTATTTGTTATTTTGCTGTAACTAGTTTGCTTAATTTGCTTCACTAAATATGACAACATTTGCTTAAGCAAAACTTTGGTTTTAAAATAACATTTAACTCACTTTATTAAAGCTATAGCATTTATTTGGATTACATCAAAGAATGAATCGCAGTTGCATTTGTAAAAAATACTCCATGCTCTGCTTTCCACTTCAATGAAAGCAACTGAGCTTTGGCTCCATAAATTTTTATAATTTATTTCATAAAATATTCTGCTTTTCGTTTTTTACCGCGTTTCCCTTGTATACCTGACCGCAATGAAATTAATTTCGCATTTCGTTTTGTTTTTTGCGCTTGTCGCAGCAAATGCAACAAGAGTAAATTGTTTAATTGCAGCTTTATTAAATTTAATAAAAAAAAAAAGCAAATGCATATGCCAGCATAGCTGACACGCCCACACAGCAGGGCGGACTTGCACGGTCACTGTTGCTGGCAAAAAGGACTCGACTCGACTCGACTCGGCGCTGCTTTCCGTTAATCGACTGCACTTTTGCATCCTGTTGACTGCACAGGGCGACAGGCAACAGGCAACAGTTCCAACTCTCGCACTCCCCTTGGAGCCTTTGGAGCATATGCCACGGCAAGAAGCGCTTTGTGCGATGGCCAGCCATGTCGATGGGCGCCAACAGTGTGTCCTTTGTTGCCACAGTCAGGCCAGCAACCAGACAAGCTCACCCACGCCCGCTCCCTCCCACCCTCCTCACACACACGCATTTTCATTTAATTTGGCGTTTGCTTTTGGCGCACAGCAGCTTCCTTTACAAAAAATATATATTTTCATATGTATTTTGAACATTTTTATTTTTTTTGCATTTCATAATAATTTTAATAAAGTTCGCTGCGATTTCGCTTCTCAGTCCAAGTGCAGTCAATTGTTATCTCGCCGGCGATAAGTAAATATGCAATTGCAATTTCCAACTGCCGCCGAGTGTGTGGCATGTTTGTATTTGTGTTGCATGTTGTGTGTGTGTTTTCATTCTTGCCCGCTTTTTATTTTATTTGTTTTTTACGACTGAGAACAGACTGTAGAGTTTTACTTTATGAATATAACAGCGCGTGGCATGATAGGCGAAAGGTTTTTAATTGTGCAATGTTGCCGTAGGCATTCTGTGGCTACTGCAACATAATTTAATCTATTTTATTTTAAGCTTTTTGTGAGCGAGCTTTATTTAATTGCCTGGTCATTGAGCAGTGATTGCAATTATTAAGGATATGCAAAAAGTGCGTGTGTGGGCTTGTGAATATTTTTTGTTGAATTTCAATTGCAGAGGCTTTTAATAAATTTATAGAGCATCAAAGCTGCGGAGACAAATTTCATTATTTCTATAAAATTTATACTGGGGTGCCACAGACATCAAATCGGCCTGAAAACTACGGAAAATTAGATTCGAGTTGGCTTAGGACACAGAAATTTCTATTTTAGCGGCAGAAGATGAAATCTCTTTGATTTAAGCAATCGTACAATTTGGATTAAGATAGTTCAGACCACTGGTGCCATATTCTAACCAAAAATTGGTAAAGTCGCTTAAAATTATATAAAAAATCAGAAAAAATGCAAATTCACAGATGGCTTTGGTGCAATCAATTTCAGATTTAAAAAAGGCAAAAACTTTTCCACATTTCTACTGCAGCTTGTTCCTTTCTCCGAGTTAGCCTTTTTTACCCTTCCTTCCTGCCAGAAACAGCCTATTTCCATAATCAAAAGTTGGCAGCACTGCTGGCAGCGCTACAGCCAATGCAATTTGACACGCCGCCATTTTGGTTTTACGCCCTCAGCAGTCGAAACGCTCTGAGCGAATTAAAGTATGGATGGCAGCAGAATCGCAGGCGACTTTGGCAGCAAGAAAGATAGAGATAACTATCTGCTGATAGCTGCTTATCTGCTTTTACACATGCGCACAGACAAAAAACAAAGAGGCCGCCAATCTAAATTAGGCCAGCGCCGCCATCTTGCTTTCGCTCTCAGGAGTCAAAGCGCTCTTAGTGGATAAACGTATGGATGGAAGCAGCGCAACCGACTTTAGCAAGCAAGCAAGACAGAGAAATCAATAGCTGAGTAGGTTCAGCTGTTTATCTGCTCTTACACATGCGCACATACAAAAGTCAAAGAAGCCGCCAATGTAATATAAGGCACCGCCGCCATCTTGGTTTTACTCTCTCAGCAGTCGATGCGCTCTGAGCGCATAAAAATATGGAGGCAGCGCAGTCGACTTTGGCAAGCAAAACAAAGACAGCAAGAGCTGCATAAGCTCAGCTGCTTATCTGCTTTTACACATGCGCAGATAAAAATGTCTAGGAGTCCGCCAATGCAATTTGACATCGCCGCCATTTGGTTTTACGCTCTCAGCAGTCGAAGCGCTCTGAGCGAAATAAAGCAGCAGAATTAATTTGATTTGAGGACCAAAAAAACTTATTTTGCAATAAATTTGAAAGAGCTATAAAAAAGCAACTATGCACGTTATATTTAAAAATAGTTTGTTTACAGAGCTGTTAAAGAATGATTAGTAATAATCGTTAGTTTGGATTAATTTACTCAAACCAATTTGCTTATTGATTACAAAAACTTAGAAAACGAAAATTGGACATTATTTTGAATTATTTGAAATAAAATTAAGACATTCCAATTTTCGTTTTATTTTGAAATGTTATATAATTCTAATCAATCACTTATATTTTTTCCATAAAAAACAACCGGTTGGCAATCGTAATTGCAAATTCACTTTATAAACAACAATTATTAAAGACAGCTTGGTTAAACAAATTAGCTCTCAACTTGCCGTCATTCGACTATCGATAGTACTGTACTTGTTATGTGACAACAATTTGCATAAATAGGTTTCAACTTAATATACAGAAATATGCTTTAGATATTTGGCTTAGAAACAATTATTTGGCAAGTGGAAGCATAAACGAAATAAAATCATTAAGCGTCGCTTACTGTCAACAAATGGCACGCAAACGTTTCAAAAGCAATCAGCGCAGAGCCAAAAGGAAATAATAAAAAAAATCATATAGGCTGAAAGCCAACAAAAAAAAAACAAACTGGATGGGGCTGTGGGGTGGGTACTCCTAACCTCGACAAGTTGCCGACGACTTGGCGTGCAATTGAGTTGAAAGACAAACAAAGCGTAAGCTTTGCATGACTACCTGACAGAGTTGTAACTGTCTGTGTGTCAGCGTGTGTATGTGTGGCCACAATAATAAACACAGCGCTGCCTTCATTCATTCATTCAAACTTCGAGTCAGTTTGTCAATTACATTGATTTCGTGCATTTGTTGTCGCGGTTTGTTTGCATTTTTGTTATTGTTCTTGTTTTTTTTTTTTTTGTTCGTTTTGTACTGTGTCAAGTTTGATTTTATTTATCTACCGTTATGTCTTTTGTGTTGCTGAGGAGAGCTGAGGAAACGGAAATGCCGCTGTTGCCATTGTCAGCGTGACGGCTTCTGATTTTGCTGTCTCTTTCGCATTTAATAACACAAAGTGTCGTGAGCTTTTTGTATGTTTATTCTGCTCGATACTTGTATTCATTGAACGTTTTATTATTTTCAACTGTTTTCCGCACACACACACACACAATAATGTTGCTGATTGACTTTAGCTTTTCGCCATTTTCATTATTTTCATACTCACTATCTCTCTCTCTCTCTCTCTCTTTTGTGAGAATTTTATGCGCCTTGACGTCTTGTTGTTGCTATCAACAGCTTAGCATCAACATCGCTTGTTGTTGTTGTTCTTGTCGTTACACCTTTGTGCTTACAACAAAAAAGTGAATAAAATGTCACCAAAAAAAAGTTTTTTATTGCTTTGGGTTTTATGAAGCGTAAAAAATGTCATTAGAGTTCAACGAAATAGATAAATGCTTATGTAGGCTTCAATGTTATAATGTACTTACTAATGTAGTGATGAGCTTAGATAGAAATGAATAATATTGTATATCAGAAAAGAGTTATAAAAACAAAAAGCAAAGAAATGTAAGCTTTATTTTGTTTATTAAATCTTCTGCTTTAATGTGAGATTAACAATAAGTATTGAAGTCAGAGTTTCTAATACTTAACTACAGACAATATGTTTATTCTGTGCCGTAGTCGTGATTTGACGATGGTCAGGATTAGCGCTCTAGCCAAGTTGATAGTATGACTCGCCGATTATGCTTTATAGTTTTCCTATTGAGTCGTTTGACCTAAGCCTCTTGTTGTATTCTAAGCGAAGGACTGAGCGAGGATTAATGAGCCAGTGTAGGTTGTTGGCTATGATTCTATTCTAGGCTTTGATGTGCTTTCTCCAAGTCAGACGTCTGTCTAGATAGACGCCTAAGTTGCCAAAGATACAAAGTTAATTTACTAAATACTAGATTGGAGTCTAAATATCTACGATAAGCGCAGTTTTATATATTGCTCAACAATTTTTAAATATTTTATTCTACAAAGTTTAGCAAGCTCTGCTAATTTGTTGACAGCATCATTACTTAAAATACTCTTAGCCCAAAGCGCTCACTGTCGATCTCTAGCTGCGCAGCCTAAAGAATTCTTGTGCCTTAAATAAACACAAGTGCTGCAGCTAAATTTCAGTTAAACTTTAAGTTTGCTTAAGTAGAAATTCAAAGCGCTTGCCCAAAGGACAAAGTTTTCGCATTTTTGTTTAACATTTTCAAAATGTTGTTCTTGTTCTTACATTTTTTGCATAATGGAATTAGTTAAATTCGCATTTCGCTTTGCAGGCAAACTGAGAAAAAAAAGAAAGAGAAACAAAGCAGAAGTAAAAACTTTCGCTGAACTTGCGCCAAAAACTTTGCTGTTATTTTGCACGTTGCACGTTTTACTTTTATTTTGCGTTGTCTTTAGAATGTTATGCGTTTCTGATGACGCTCTAGATACATTTCCGTATTGCCGTTAATGGAAAGTCTTGCAACTTTGTCAAAGACAGAGCCAACTTTCGTAGGTGGCAACAATGTCGAACGACTTCAATTAAAATATTTATGAATTGGTCTGTCGTATGAAAAGATAATACAAGCTGATGAGTCAACAGTCTGCGTTCAGTCAATAGACAATTCACAGCTGGGCATTGTGTTTAGCTATTGAATTTCTAATTAAAAAGCCGCACGCTGCCAAGAGTCGTAAGAATAACAAGTAACTGCAAGTAATAACATTTTTAATTATACATTATACACACTTGACTGGTGTGAGAATTTTTTCGGGCTTTATCTGATCTGATGTGGGCTGCCTTACAATTGTGCAAAACGTGCTCAATGTGCAGATGCCTAAGCAAAAGAATTGCTGGGTTTTTATTAAAGTCTAAGCACAAAACAAAATAAAAAACATTAAATTTGCATATTCCGAGCTAAGCAATTAATTGCAATTTAAACTTGATTGGCTTTATAGCTGATTGCCAATCCGGCTTGACTTTGTTTTGCAATAAGCTTAAAGTACTTTTTGCACATTGTTTTGCAGCTCAACATATTTGCCAAATTAAAACTTAAGTGCAGCATATTGAACCCTTTACACACACACACACACAGACACAGTCACATGCGCTTTTACTGCTTGAAGTAGCGCACAGTTGGCTGCTTTATGTCTTTTCATTATTGATGACTTAATTCCAGTTGATTTATTGAGGCCACAAACAACCGGTCAGAGCCAGAGACCGAACCAGCTGCCTCCAAGTGCTGCTGGCTACGCCATTTTGTATGCAAACGTACACACACACACATATACTTTGTATATAGAAGTAAATGTTGAGAGCAGCAGGAGCAATGTTCACGTGTTTAATAAATAAGCCAAGTTAATGTTGTGTACAACATGACAGCACAAGGCTAATCGAAGCAACCAGCACTCAGCACAACATTTGCTAACATTAACAACAACAATTACAAAAAGAGAACTTTGGGGTCATTTGTTAGGCTCGCCAAAGCAGCAGCAGGTTAGCTTAGGCTCGAGAGTGCTCTTAATAAACAGCGAGCAAATGAGCAGCAGTTGAGGCAGGCTTTGAGAAAAATAATTATTTACATTGCCACTTTGGGCTACTGAGCCGAGTTTTTGCCATAAGGTGCAATATGTTATCAAAACATATATAGGAATTTATTTTCATGTTGATTAAATTATTAACAGAAACTGTTGGCATGCAATTAGTTAATTAGATAATTGTAAATTACAGGTACGAATTTATAGGAAATGATAAAGGCGCGTACCAACTAAAAAAATAAAATATTAAAAAGTTCTAGATTAATTTTAAAAACATATATGAATTATATGCAGACTATAGCTTTTAAAATGCAATTAATTTAGTACTGTACAGTAAAGGAAATGTCGAATTTCAAACCTGAAAAAAATTATAAGTTTACATTAATTATTATTATTAGCATATATTATCATTCAGCTGTCTAGCATTAAATTTAGATTTATGCCACAAAAATTGTGAAACACGCCCATTGTGCATTGGCTAAATGAGTGTATAGATATTTCAGTCAAAAAATTGCTTATACGCAAGAAACTTTATAAGGCTAAGCTTTAATTAATGCAGACTTACGATATTGAGCTTGATAAGGAGTAAATTAAAATCTCTTTAACCGCTTGAAATGTATAGTGCAAATTACGATATTCATTTCTACAAAATATAGTGCATTAATTTATTACTATTTTATCGCTCAAACGATTACAAAATATCCTTAAAATATTTATTTCACGCTATGGAATGAGAACATATTTACAATATGCCACCAAATTTACGATATACAGAACAGACAACAATCAGATCGTATTTTGACTCAGCAGCTGCTTGCCGCACAAATTTGATTTAACTTTCGTATAGAACGTGCCTACCAAATTAATGGGGAATGCATTTAAAACTCGCTCCATAAGCTTTGGCTTTGCTTAAGAATGCTATGAACACCTTGAGGCTCACTTAAGTTGCTTAAGTTTTCTGTCAAGTTTACAATTATGCAGAAACTTTATAATTACGAAATGCAGGCGGGCGGCATTCCGAAACTGAAAGTCAAATTGTGAGGCAGGAGTCGACAAACTATTTGCAGCTACTACTAGTTGGGCAAAGTTAATTAAAGGTAGTAGCAACGAGAAATATGTTGAAACTAAAATTGATTTTATTAGATGCTGTAGGCATATTACGAATATGGAAATTTCCAATTAATTGCGCATCATTAACACAAAGCCAAAAGTGCAGCCAGATAGTAAAACCACAGACACAAACAAAATTACGTCGTCGGCTTAAATGTCCTGGCAACCTGGCCGCCCGGAATGCACAGCTAAACCAAACAAATGTCTGACATTTATGCACACTCATAGCCATTCGAATGCATTCGAATGTGTGTGGCATTAACGCACACACACGCAATAAAACACACACACACACATCCATTCAGACGAACATAAAAAGTGCCTGCGGCGCTTGAAAGTATGCAACAAAAGTGTGCAAAGTGTGCAATGCATTTGGTCAAGCTTAGTTACGTTATCGTTGCTGCCACGCCCACAAAACTCATCACTCATGGAGCAGCATCGCTTTGCATCGCTTGCTGCAACTGTTTTGTGTCTCTGAATACTAATGTCCAATGATTAAATTTTAATTACCATGCACAAATCGAATTTGAGTCTCTCCCTCTAGTCTGACTTAAACGTTGCTCCTGCTGCTGCTGCTGCTGCTACATTTTTGCAGTTGTTGTCATTTTGTTGCACAACTTGTAACTGCCCCATTCATGTGGCACGCCCTTTGGCTGCTCGTTTGTGCTATTGATCACAGTTGGCTACCCATTTAACCCTTTTGCTTTGCCATTCCTTGCTTTGGCTAACTTCATTAACAGTTTCAATATTATTGCTACGCTCAATTCAGTGCAGCTTTGGCGACGTTAACGAGCAGCTGCATATGTGTGTCTGAATGCTAAAAAACTTAAACTGTTCAACTTGCACGAAAAGAAGTCAGTTATTTTGTAGTTATTTTAAAAACTAGTAAGTAATGCCTGTTCAATACTGTTAATGGGTTAATATTAGCAATAATTTGAATTCTATTTTCAAGATTGATTCAATTAAATAACAATTAGATTATTCAAAATATTCGGAAGATTATTTTTAATACCATCAATATTCCAATTATTTTCAACAAATCAATCTAACATGTTTTTAAACAATTTATATTGATTCCAAGTAGTAAATATATATTGTCATAAATAAGTTTTATTTATTTTAATTGTAGCAAATAATTAATTTAGAAATGTAGTGAAAGCAACTAAGGCCTTTAGGTTGATATTTGTATTTGTTTCGTAGAAAAACAATAAAAGTTACTTCAATAAGCAAATAATAATTGACAATGAAATAATAATATATAATCGTACTCTCAAATAATTCGGAAATGTGGAAATTATTTCAACTGAGCGTTATATATTGATTATGCTAATTTTTCAAATATAATTCAATTGATTAGTAAACTGAAATTTAACAGACACCAGATTCCAAGCAACTCATATATGCTTCTATTGTAAGGAATAGAATCTGTAAACTTTTTGCCACAACTTTGCCCTAGACCTTGTCCAATTCTCTACTTCAATTGTGTTGTGCTTTTATTGAGCAACAAGCTAATCTAACAGAGATATCAAACAATTGAACTCCTCTTTGGCTATTGTTGCTCAAATACTGCAGCAGGCAATTAACTTTTAAACATGTGCCCTGTCGTTCTTGTTGTTGTTGTGTAATGTCAGTTGATTAATTGGAAATTGCGGTTAATGGAGAGCATCAGTAACATATCCATGTGGCACACACACACACACACACACAAAACTTGCAGCTGTGTCTAGACTTTTAATTAGAATAGGCACAACGTTTATTTATAGGCAGTGTGACATATGCAAAAGTTGCGTCGAGTTTGCAAAAAGTTTGTCGCTTGTTATTGAATTTTTTTAGTACATTTTGCTGCTGACAAAGTTGACAGATTTGCAGCGGAAAATTAACAAGTTCCGTGCTGCAAAAATTTACCAAAAAAAAAAAAACACGCGTAATACGAAACTTTATCCTGCTGCAAATCGAGTTAAGAAGTCGTAAAGTATGCAATGGCTAAAAATGTGCTAAAAACTATGTACACAAGCTGAGAGCGAGAGAGAGAGAGGGCGCGGGAGGGGGTCAAGCTGTGCTGCCGGAAGTGGCAGCAGCAAAACTTAAAAAGTTCTAGACGTTGTCGACATTTTTATGCCTTTTTTTTTGGGGGGGTTTGGGGGCAAACACAAATTCCTGCTGTTCCTGTTCCTGTTTGCTGGCGTAGACATACATATGCCAGGACAATTTGCTGTGAAATTTTCTGTTGAAATTAAGTTCCCAATGAGCACTTCCAGTTGTTTGCACAGCAGACGCATATATACTAAACTATATTTGAAGCGTGTAATTATGTTTATAAAATGCCGTATACGTGTGTTTTTAATTAAAGTTAAATGGCCGGCAGTGAATTGAAAATTTATAGCAAACAATTTAAAGCGTGCCACTATTTTTTAGAATTTTCATTTCAATTTCCATATACATTTGTTGCTGTTGCTTTTATGGCGTGTCTGAGTGCCACTTGAGTTGAGGCTCAGTCTCAATGGACTAATCAAGCGATTTGAATTCAATGCATGAAGCTGAAAGTCACAGCTGCCTGTTCGGGCTCTGGCCAATTATCAGTTCTGATTTTGCAAAAGCCGCAACAGCGCAGCTAAAATATTTATAAAATGCCACGCCCCTACAACACCTTACAGCAGCAACTTGACCCCAATAAATTCTAGGCGCTTTGCTCGGGTTAAGGCAGCCAGGCAGGCCTGTTGATTTATTCAAAGGGATTGTGGTCGGCAGCAGCTTTAGTTATATTTGATCTGGCATTATTATGGCTACAGCCAAGACAAACGAGCTAATTTTTTGAAGGCAAAAGGATAAACGTCTGCGTAGCATAATAAATTGCATGCCACGCATATAGAGAGAGCAAGTTTTATAAAATTTATATGCATTTTTATGCAGACAGAAGCGCAAACAAGCGAAATGTGACTCTCAATAGCATTTACCATAAATCTATGAAAACGCGCATTATTACACATACGCCGTGTGGCCGTGCGAGCGGCTAATATATCAAAGCATTAAGTTGACAGCATTGTTTTGATATTTTATTTATGCGCAAAAGATGCAAGTTTAAGTGTAATTTGTATAGTTGGCAAGCTTAATTAATAGCATATTAAAGCAGCTTAGACAGCAGTCTGGCTCATTGCTTGTAATTGAATTGAAAGATGACAGCGGCATGTCTACAAAGCCCCAACCCTGCGCCACACTCAAAACACAAAGCTCAACTTGTGGCTGCTGCTGTTGTTTACCTGCCGTGGCACGCATAGACATGGCCTACAACTTGCCACACACTCACACATGTGATGTGATGTGCCGAGCTCGAGGCTAATTTAAAGTTTGTTGCGCTATACTTGAAGTCAAAGCTTCATACTCCCACTTGCTGCGCTGCCTGCTGTTGCTGTTGTAGCTGCTTGGCAGCGACTCTTGTGTGTTGTGTAGCGTGACTTGGAATTTATGAACTCCATTTCGCATGTACGCCATTGTAAAGATTAATTGCCACAGCTTTCTTTCTTTCTCACTCACTCGAGCGAGTGCAGCGCATGTTTTTCAATGCGGCTAGAGCTGTTATCATTCAACTACAGGCCAGGCCAACAGGCTGCTTCGTTAGCGAGCCCCATACAAAGAGCAAAGGAAGCAGAGCGAAAGGATTGCGCCAATGCAATGACATCGACATGCCGCAGAGTTATGAGCTCAACGCACGCTAAGCTTAAAGCAACTTCGCCAAATATAGAACAGCTCAAATCCAATTAAAGATTTATTATTAGGCCACTGATCAGTGCGGCTAGCGTCCATACAAAGCATTGGACGCAATTAGCATAAGAATGTCATAGTAGCCAAACTAAAAAATTTTGCATTAACAATGAACAGCAACTCAGCAACAACCTGGAATTCCAATGTTAAAACTTAGTGGCGATGCATTACTTAAGCCATAACTCTAAATCAAAATACTTAAAGTCATGCATATGCTTATTTTATTTAATAATTAACAAATGACTTGTTAATTGACTAACGACTTTGAACAGTTGACAGTCAAGGAAAATGATCACAAATTTTGGAAAGTATTTAAAATTGATTAAAACTTATTTGTAGCAATCCCATGACCCTATTCCCCGAACATTTAATACATTGGTAAGGGTTACTTAAATGAGTTGAGGTGAGCAGTGATTTCATCAGCTATAAAATAGGTGAAGTCAAGTTCTACTAGATCCAGTGCAGAGAGGATGTCGAAAGTATATAGTGGAAGATATACAGTTAAGAGAGCGATACTCGCATCAACAGCTCATAAAACCAAAGCACAGATTTCAATACTCAGCTGCTGCTTGATGAGTATTAAATTATTATTCAAATTGAACGTCTGCTTGCAGCACTTGAGGCTGCCGCTTGTTATGCAACTAAATTAAATGAACCGTAATCCTTGACCAGCAGCTGTAGCATAAGCCATTGATTACTCTACTTAAACTTTGAGCTTGCAGCTTTGCAGCATTTCAATTGGCATTTTATTGATTTGCAGTGGCCCAGAGCTACTCTCAAGACTCAAAAGGCTCGACGGTTAAATGCGGTCTGCTGCATGCGGCAAGAACTGTGCCAACTTTATCAGTTTATGCAACATGGTCTCGAGTCAATGAACTTGCATTTGTTTTGTTTTAATTTAATGGCTTTTGTTTTGAAAGTTTCAAAGTTCATTGCCCGTCAATATAAAAAAAATAATATGTATGCCAACTGCAGTCAGCAGTCAGTAAATATTAAATATGAATTTATGCCAGACTAAATTCATGGCTTATCTTGGGCCAACCTATGCACAAGTCCATAAAAAAAAAACATGTTGACATTGAGCAATGCATAGAGACGCCAAAAGAGAGAGAGAGAGAGAAAGAGAGCGAGAGACCATAAGTCATAAATTGGAATTTATGGCATTTATCACAGAGCATTCCAAACTGTGTCTGGAGCTGCAAAAAAATAAAGCTGCAGGCTTTAAGGCGCTTAAGCATAAATGAAACAAATACAAATTGTTTTGTGACTTGGCGACTTATTTTGCTTTTTTGTCAACGTAATGTAAAATTCATTTAGAAAAATTGCCAACGCTGACCAATAAGTAAGCGACTAACACCTGTGTCAACACACACAGACACAGACACGTGTCGCCAAGCCCCCAAAGCAGCTACCAGGGCTGCAGTAATTGAAGATGACAGTCTGATAAGAGAGAGAGCGAAGAGAGAGGCGCCGCTCGCTCATCAATCATGTGGCTTAGCTACGATTTCAATCTAAATGCTAAATGCAGGCGCCGCCTTTTGATAAATCTATTGCCAGGGCGTGGTGAACATTTAGTTAGTTTATTGCATTTACACACACACACACACGCGCATATGCATGCAACTGATGTACAAATTAATGAAGTGCGCTTAATTAATAAAATGGCTGCATCAGAATAAAACTTGCGACTATGCAAATAATTTAATGCGTTTAATTAAAACACAGTGCGCTGCAAACGCAAAAGCACAAAAATTGAAAATTGTTTATAAGCACACACACACAGACACACACGCATACGCATACAAATTGCGTGCTAATTAAATTAAAAAGCAAGTAAAATAGTTCTGCACTTGCTTCAAAAGTCAGCCAAAGCAGCAAAGACAAGCGCTACAAAGAGCTAAAGCTGCAAGGACTCGAAGTGTGGGCAAAGCTCGCGCAACTTCTTGAAGACGCAGCATTTTAAACTTTGCCTTTATTAGTGTGTGTGTGGGTGTGTGTGTGTGTTGTGTGTGTATGAGCTTGTCGGCTTTGCTGTTTACTTTGCTTGCGTGTAAATGAGCTCAAATTTGTTGTACAAATAGCGCGAGCAACACAAGTGTGCAGCCAAGACATGTTAAGAAGCTGCATTGGAATTTAAGCTTACATGAGCTAAAGCTAAACTATGCTAATTATAAATTACACTAAACAAGCAATTTTTGATGAAAATTGCACTTACACACTTTTAGCCATTAAAATGCATTATCATTTGTAATTAGAATATTTTTATTTGGATGCTCTACTTAAGATTGAATTTGAATTTGCTTATTACTTATAAAAAATAATTGTAAATTATTTCAAATCCAGCTGGAAAATACTCAGAAAGAATTATTTTAATTTGTTGTATTATTTTGATTGGTATTAAAGTCTTGGTTTTAATTTATAAATCACATTGTTTATATAAAGGCTATAAATATTAAAACAAGTATTCTGTTGGCTTATTATAATTTATTTTGTCATTAGCGAACTTTAAAGCTGAAATTGAGAATAAATTTGCTCTTACTAAATTACTAATTATACATAAACGTAAATATTTTAATATTCAACAGACAATGTTTTGATTTACAAATCGAGTTGTTTATCAAAAAGACATTAAATATTAAAATGAATTTACGTTATTAAGCTGCTTGCTGCGTATTTTTGGTGCAGTACATGCTGAGCTTCGAAAAAGAATTGCGAATTAAACATGCGCATATGTTTGTTTAAAAAATCATGCAACATGCGGCAGAGTGTAACCGAAAAAAGTGCACTCCATGTTAGTGCAACAGCCACTGCAACAGCTAAGGCTATCAAGAGAATGGAGACCACAGCGCCGGAGTGATTGCAAACAAGGCGCAAATGCAGCGCATAAAACTAAAACCAACAAACTCGTTTGAGACTCGAAGCTGCTGTTGCAGTCCCAGCCGGAAACGGATGTGGCAGGCAGCGCAAGAACAAGAACAAGAACAAGCAGAAGACAAGCCTCAAGCTTAGTCAGCTGGAGTGTGGGGTCGCGCCATAGCTGTAAAGTGGCTGGAGCTAATGCTGCTGTTGCAGCAGGCAAAGCCTCAAGCATGCTTAAGATGCAAAGTAAATGCAAAACCACAGCAAATTATGTTGAGTGGGCGGTAGCCTGGCGTTACCAGTTACCAGTTGGAGTTAGCACGATAAGAGTGGCAAACGGTGAGCCAGCTACGGCTCTGGCTCTGGCACTGGCACTGGCACTGGCTCCGGCTCAAGTGATTTTCCTTGAGAGCGCCCTGAGCAGGTGTCTGTTTAACCATTATGTTTAGTTGCAGGCAATTTGTTTTTACCATGTTCACTGGCAAACGATTCATTTTAAAGGCGCTGCAAAATGCATGAGCCAAGACGCTCCCAGTGATTACACTGCAGAGCAAACTAAAGTAATTTGAACTAAATATTAATAAA
The DNA here is from genome assembly GCF_011750605.1 of Drosophila busckii. Lineage (NCBI taxonomy): Eukaryota > Metazoa > Arthropoda > Insecta > Diptera > Drosophilidae > Drosophila > Drosophila busckii. Next base: position 4,752,150 of record NC_046604.1, read on the forward strand.
AAATGCAGAATTGGGCTTAGCAAAAGTTACAAGTAATTTACAATAGAGCCACAGTCAAAAATTAAAAAGTATTTGCTCTGCTCTGCTTGAAGTTTGGTCATTTCTAAAACTTAAGCAATAACAATAGCAAATAGGCAGCAATAAAATAAACTGAGAGCGTAATGAGAGTAGAGCAAATAGTTTACTTAAGGTCTCAATTTTATTCACGTGAACTAGACTGATTAAAATTTAATCAGAGTTAATGTATTTATTTAAAGCCTCTTGCTATCGACAATTCAAGTTTATTTGAAGACTAGTTTTAATACATAAGTTTTTATTATAGAATATAATTTCTATATGAATTTAAATAAAATAAATTTTGCTTTTTGTAGCATAGTGTATCCAAAAATAAAAGTACAGCCTGATTAAGTTGCAGGCAACAAAAAGCGCTTTATTAACAGCAACATGCACAACAACTCACAGCTCATCATGGCGCTCCACTAGCGTGTAGCGATGCCTGGATGGGCCCAGCTCCTTGAAGGTGGACGAAGGCGGCGTCAGCTGTGGCAGCTGCTCGGTCGATTGCTGTACAATTTTAAGTTTCAGCTGCTTGCGATGCTCGCTCAAGTGCTTTATGAACTGCTTGAGATGACCCGGTATATAAATATCCTTGAATTTGGGATATGGAAACGTAAACTGCAGCGTATCTATGGCAATGATGGGCAGATCCTGCTCCGTCTTGCCCATGTGTGCCACAGAGTGCTTGAACTTTAGTCCATCGACAGTGACAAAGTTATAGCTGCCGCAATCCTTGCAGTCAGCCAGCTGCATTTCCACAATGGACTTGAAATCCTTGACCGCATTCAAATCGTTGGGCATATGAAACAGAACTACCAATGGCAGCCGCTGCTCAATGATCTCCTCCACATTGCTAAAGTCCACCTGGCGCACCAGTGGCAAGCATTTCTTGTATAGCCAGCTTTCCAGTTGCAGCACATTGTTCACATTGCCAGCATACAGCTCATCCTGCGCATGTGTGCGCTCCACATCAGGTCGATAGACTAATGTAGGCATGAGTTGCGTATACGATATGTTGGCCAACTTGTCACCAAAACGCACATAGAAATCGCAGTCGTTCTTCAGGCGTTCCATAAGCAGCTCAAAGCTGACAAAAGCTGGCTGCGTTCTATTCTCAAAGAAAGCCAAAACTGCACGCCTTGTCGGATTTAGCGAGTCCAACTGCTCGAGCTGCTGAAATTCACTAAACGGTTGACGAAACTGTTTTTGCACAAAGTCCACCAAAGCCTGGACAGAGCGTTGTCCACGAAACTCACGACGCAGCGGATGTCCACGATGGTAAAGACGCAGCGTGGGAAATTTGTTAATGTACATGGCTTGCGACAACTGCGCCTCGGCTACGCAATCCACGCGTGCCAGGCACACTTTGTCTGGCTGCACTTGCCACTTGGCCAGCTCATGGGCCGCCTGTTCAAAAATCGGCATAAGCTTCTGTGCTGAAATGTACACCAGTCTGCATAAAAATGTACGAAAACCACCTCATAGCTAAACAAGGTGTCATTGAAGTTGGCCAGCCCAAGCTGCAGCACACTCGACACCGGCCTAGAGAACTTTCGGATCGCTGGTTTAGCCTGTTTAAGATGTTGCGCCAACAATGGGAATGGCCACGAGCACAGCAATAGCAACAGCAGTGCAGCGGATAACATTTTACTCAAAGAAATTTGTAATTAACTTGTATGAACTGACAGTTGCCAAACTGAGTTTAAATAATCTTGAAAATAAATGAATTTACGTCAAAACATCTATTGATCATATGTAACTCTCTCTCTTAATTCAGCAAAATAAATATTGCTACCAACAATTATTTTTTTTCGAAATTTAAGTAATTGGTAAACAAGTAATAATATAATATTAATTAGATAACCTTCAATCCTCTTCAGGAATTCGTTGACAATACGTAAGACAGCTGAAAATTGTGGTGAATAAGCGGTATTCCCCGAAAATATAAATGATATGTATGTATGTACATGTGTATAAGTAATGTAAGCATATCCAATCTATTACCAGGAAGCAAACATCGATTACTGGTTGCTGGTTCCTGCCGCTGTGCACAATGTGATATTAAACATTACCTTTAGCCAAACTGTTAAACAATAATTTATATTGCTTTTGTTGTTGCTTGCTGTATGTATTATATTTCATGAAATGAATGAACAAGAGAATATTGATTATAGACAAAGGGTTTATTGCGTATTAAACATTTAAGTGCCTACAACTTATAAGGCAATTGTAATAGTTAAAGTCTAATGTAATTGCTGTAATGTACATAGATATAATAAAATATTTATTTTGATCTTTCAGTTAAATGCAGTTTCCTGACTTTTGCGCTTATTCCTGCCATCTTATCGGCATTCATTTATTTATTAATCTATTGTACAAGTTAGATTCAAAGATAGCGCGCATACAAATTTGTATCATACGCTTAGGCATTTAAGTTATCTTTCCAGGCGAATGTGTAGGCATGTCGATAGCAAGCAACGCGCAATGATTTTGAAAATATTCACTCTAATCGATATTTAAGTCGTTAAGAAAAATTTATATTCTTTGCCATATCGTTAGTAACAACATAAAATTAATTAAAATTAAATTCATATTACTTAATGGATCAAGATTTGCTTTACATTTTCCGATTGAAAACATTTCTGTGCGGCATATGTTTTTCGCTCAACACAGTGTCATCCGATAACAGCAACCTAAACGAAGCAACAACAACAACTAAGCTACAACAACAACAAAGGCACACGCACACACACAGGCACTTGGTCTCTTTGGCCATCTATGAAAAAGTGAAACAGCAAAAAAACTACGTAAATAATCTAATGAAATTTGTGCTAAATACAACAAGAATTTGAATGCAGCTATTGCGGTGTGCTTAATTTGGTGATGCGGTGCGTGCTTGTGATGGAATTTCGATTAATTGTTGTGCAAAAATTTGTTAATTGCATTTCAGCTGCCCGCACACAAGAGCCATACAAAACATTAATGTGTTGTATGTACATATGTGCTTACGTGTGTATGTGTATGTGTGCGTAGGCGTAATGCAACAATTTCTTAAAAGACCAACAAGGAGACTCTGCGAGAGACAAAGAAATTCGCGAATAATAAACAAACTATTTTTAAGTCAAAGCCACGCAACTCTAATTCTAATTCTCTTTATGCTTTGCAGAAAACTACACACGGGCAGCAGGCAGCAGCAACCCAACAATAATTAACCAAACAGACAACGACGAACGACGACGACGTTAATATTTGTTTACACACACGGTAGCAAGAGAGCCGCTTTCGCTGTTTAGCTTAAAAATCGTGTGTGACTAAGGAGTGAATCTAGGCTGAGCGCCAAGGCGCTGCTGCGGCGACTGCAGGAGGAGTGAGAGCAACAAGAACGCGCTGGAAATAAAGTGGAGGAGCAGCAGTGCCGACAACGCTTACAAAACATGAATGTACGCGGCAATCCTCCCAAGAAGGAGGGCAAAATGCGCATACGCGCCTTTCCGGTAAGTTAATCCCCACAGCAAGCTCCAAGCTCAGCAGGCGGCACACACAGTGTTTTCCTTTCGGTTTGAAAACGACAAACAAACAAAAAACCAACAAAAAAAAAAGCAAATTTTCTGTTTTGTCAGGGATTGTAATTGATGGAAACGGCATCAAGATATTTTAGTTTTTAAGTTACTTTTCAAATCTCAACTTAGTTTCGACAAATTGTCGTTGTTTTCCAACAAACACCCACACTCCCACACTCAAACGCAGTGAACAGAGGACGCCAAGACGTATTTGATGACGGAGCCCATAAGCAACGCACCCAACGTCGTCGTCACTGGCACAATTGTGGGACGCTAAAGCACGCCGAGCACTCTCTCACACTTTCTGTGGCGGATGTCAATAAGGCCAAACGGCGGCAGCCGCTCGCGCACAGCTCCAGCGGGCCAGCGCCAACAACAACATCAGCAGCAGCAGCAGCAGCAACAACTACAGCAACAACAACAACAACAACCACAACTGTTGCCACCACAAAGTCCGCAGCAATACGCTAGATATCAAGCGGAGCAAGAGGCAGAGCAGCTGCTAGCCACATCGCAGTCCTATTACATTTTCGGAGAGCAACGTCACGGTTTTGAGCGTACGCTTGGTTCCCACAGTGGAGCCGGCGGCACGCGTTACCCTCAACCAATGTACAGTAACGATCCGCGCATTGCCCTCTTTGGTGCCACAGCAAGCAGCATCAACAGCAACAACATCAACAACAACAACAATCAGCAGCTAAACAATCTAAATAATCCAGCTCAGCACCTACAGCATTATCAAGCTGCAAACACGCGCATACTGGCCGGCGCGAATAATTCAAATCAACAGCCACAGCATCATCATCATCCACAACAACAACAGCATCATCATCATCGCACGCGACATCATTACCGCAACGCCTTGGGTCAGCAACAAGCCCGCCATGTTGTGCCGCTCAATGTGGTGGCAGCAACGCAGCAGCAGCCACTGTTGCCACAATTGCAACAGCCGCGCAACATAACGCAGCGCAGCTTGCCCAGCGGCTCAGTCCATGTCAATGCTACCACCGGCAATGTGCCGCCGCATAGTGAGCACTCTGTTAAAGTGAGCGCCTGCTGCTCAGCGCAAATGCGTGAGATTGGTCGCAAGTATCCGCTGTGGCTGCCGGAGTACAAGCGTCGTGCCTTCAATGTTAGCCTCCCATAAATCCATCATACAATTCTAATTTTTTAACTTATTTTATTATTTATTATTACAATAATTGCTCTTTTTTGTTTGCTCTGCAGGCTGTCATGGATGAGAAGTATGTGGAGGACTCTTGGAACACCATGAAGAACGCCATACAGGAGATCCTCAAGAAGAACAACTCGGGCCTCTCCTTTGAGCTGCTCTATCGCAATGGCTACAACATGGTACTCCATAAGCATGGCAATCGCTTGTACTATGGCCTGCGTGATGTTGTCTCCGAGCATTTGGAGTACAAAGTGCGCGTCGAGGTGCTGGAGAGCCTGCACAGCAATTTCTTGCCCAAGCTGAATGAGGCATGGACCGATCATCAGACCTGCATGGTCATGATACGCGATATACTCATGTACATGGATCGTGTTTATGTGCAGCAGCGCGGTGTCGATAACGTTTACAATTTGGGCTTAATATTCTTCCGGGATCAGGTAAGTTGGCCGGCCCAACTATTTGGTTCAATGCAGTTTTAATTTACAATTCGTTTTGCAGGTTGTTCGCCACTCTGAAATACAAAAGGCGCTGCGTGAGAAGCTGCTGGGCATGGTCATGGAGGAGCGACATGGCGAGGCGATTAATCATTTGGCCATTAAGAACGCCTGCACCATGCTCATCACACTCGGCATTGATTCGCGCATTGTCTATGAGGAGGACTTTGAGAAGCCATTCCTAGCACAGTCGGCAGCCTTTTACAAATTCGAATCGCAAAACTTTCTTGCGGAGAATAACGCTGGCGTTTATATCAAGAAAGTGGAGGCACGCATTACAGAGGAATCATCGCGTGCGGCGCTTTATCTGGACAAGGAAACAGAGCCACGCATCGTTCGCGTCGTTGAGGAGCTATAAAATATATGCTCACCATGAATATGTTGAGCTGGCGCAAGCATCTTTTAATCAAACTGGCCTAAGCTCAGCTGATCTCATCGACTGCAGCAGCTGTTTACCATTTTTCCTTTATATACTATTTGTTTGCTTGCTCTTTTGTATTTTACGTTGCTTTTTAGTGTTTGTGTAAACAATCAGTTTGACTACCTGCTGCGATTTGCAATGATTATTTTGAGCAGTTATTGCTTTTAAATGTTATTTATTGTACCCATAACATTTGTCCAAAATCTGCTCGATCTCAAGGATCGCTTCGATCAGTTTCTCTTGCACTCATTCAGCAATGATCGGCTCTTCAAGAATGTTATCTCGGCGGACTTTGAGCACTTCCTCAATTTAAATAACAAATCGCCCGAATATCTATCGCTCTTCATAGATGATAAGCTGTATTATACTGGAATAGCGCGATTTGGAAGATTCTAAACAGATATAATTATTTAAAAATAATTGTTTGTTATTGCTGATGATGCGAGCTAGATGATAGTTGAGAACTCATTTGACAGACTCATGTGCTGTTCCGTTTCTGCTTGAGAATAGATTGTCTTCGAGCGATACAATAACCATCATTGGTCTCAAAATATGCTTCTAAATCTAATCAGTTCTCTCTATGACTTTGTAAAAAACATATATCCATAATCTAAAGCGGCTTACGCTTTTACTGAATTATGTGCAACATTGTATTAATTTATTATTAGATCTTAATTGTGGTCTTCATTTATTCTATTTCAATATTCTTTTTATGTATGTTCTATGTCTATAGTTTATTACTGGCAATCCACTATATTGTATGAGTTTCAATGTGGTTATGTAGTATATTAATATATAATTTCGAATTATTAGCGGTCGTCGTATTTTTATCATTTTCTCTATTATAACCTATCTTGCTGGTCTCGACGACTTAGTTGGTGTGTTGATTGTTGTGTGAAACAAATCAAAAAAGTATTTATTAATAAACTATTATTTTAATAGACTGCCACGCCCAATTGTAACATACCTTTAGCGCCGCGCGAAGCCTTTGAGGTGTTTAAGAAGTTCTATTTGGATAAGCACTCGGGTCGCCAACTAACGTTACAGCCACAAATGGGTAATGTATTAAATATAAAACAAATGCAAAATAAAATACTAATTGATACTCTAAACAGGCACCGCTTACATAAATGCCGTCTTCTATGGCCGCAAAGCGAATGACAGCGACAAGGACAAAGATGGGCCAAGCTCAAGTTCCAGTGGCTGCGCAGTGCCCACAACAACACGCAAACATATACTCCAGGTGTCTACCTATCAGGTGCGCATAGACTGCAAGGATTTATTTGAAACTCAATACTAAGCCTTTTGCCTCTTTGAATTTAGATGTGCGTGCTGTTGTTATTCAACAATAGGGATGTGCTCACCTATGATGATATACATCAGGAGACGGATATACCGGAGCGTGAGCTAGTGCGTGCACTGCAGTCCTTATCCATGGGCAAGCCAGCGCAGCGATTGCTAGTGCGCAACTCTAAAACGAAAACAAAAGACATTGAGCCCTCGGATGAGTTTTATGTGAACGATGCGTTTGTCTCCAAGTTCCATAGGTGCGTGCAATTTGTATTAATGATAAAAAGAACTTTGGTTTAAATGCCTTATAACTATTGCAGGGTGAAGATACAAACGGTTGCCGCTAAGGGAGAATCGGAGCCGGAGCGCAAGGAGACGCGCGGCAAAGTGGATGAGGACCGCAAACATGAAATTGAAGCGGCCATAGTGCGCATTATGAAATCGCGCAAGCGCATGGCGGTAAGCCCAGCGGCTTAAACAAGTCTTATACACATGCTCAGCTTTTCTATTTCTATTTACAGCATAATCTACTCGTCTCCGACGTAACGTCACAGTTAAAATCACGTTTCTTGCCCTCGCCTGTGTTCATTAAGAAGCGCATTGAAGGACTTATTGAGCGCGAGTATCTGGCGCGAACGCCGGAGGATCGCAAAGTGTACATCTATTTGGCCTAAAGCTCTCCAACACACACACACACACACACACACACATCTGCAGCAGCAAACTCATTTCCCAATACATTGGCATCTACGCACACACTCGAGCCGAGCACACATGCATACACCCACACACGCATATATATACTCATCCTGAAGACCCGAAGCAGCCTCCTCAAGCGCAACTCGTTATTAAAATCCGCAAATACAAATATCCAGCAACAATTCTGCCATGCCAAACATCCAGCCAACATCCCCCATATCCACGATGCAGCAATCATATTTTTGACCAAGATGTTAAATAGAGTTTATATCATTCAATAGACAAGTGCGAAATTTTGTAAGCCTGACACTCAAAATTGAACAGTTATTGCCACGATTGGCGTATCTATCTTTATTATTAACCTTTTTTCCTTTCTCTCTCATGCCATTTGCTATCCACAATATATTATTTCGACTATCCTCTAAATTCTGTGCTATTTAATTGTTTACACAGGCAGCAACAGCAGCAGCAACTATTTTACCAACTATTATTTTTTTACACTCATTTGAGCTTCAAACTGTATAGCATTAAGTTATCCTCCTTCCCCCAACTATTGATGGAGTTGCAGTTATAAGAAATAATGCATTATGCGAACAATAATTTTAAGCAGCAGTATAAATATAGCTAAATAATAAAAACAAAAACAAAACAAAAACTTTATTTAATATGAATAATATAAAAATAATAAGCGTTTAATGTACATTTTTACGTATCTAATGCTCCTATATATGCACACCACACACACAGACACAATACACATATCAAATACCATCCTTAAAGCGCAACATTTTTAAGGGGTATTTATATAGATATATATACATATATATTAACAAATTATATGTTCATAATGCACATTTGCGTGCATGCTTATATTAGAAACAAAAAGAAAATTTACTAATGAGCAAAACTAAACTGAATTAATATTTTTCGTCTAATTAAGTTTAAACTGAAATCGAAAATGTATGCATTGATTCAATTTGTTTAACTCGGATTCAAACTAGTGATTAACAAATTCTAGATACAAAGAACTATGTGAAAGTTGAAGGGAGAACAAGTGAGTCCATTTATTATGCTTTAGGCGTATGTGTGTAAAAGAAATGCAAAGAACAAAAAATATACAGTTTGTGTACATAATTTTTTGTTCTTATGTATGGTAAATAATATAAATAAAACGTTTATGACGTTCAACAAAAAAGAAATATATAGATCTGGTGTACGTGTTATTTGTGGAATTTTGTTTATTATAATAAGGGCTAATAAACAATTTTTTTCAAAGTGCTATTTGAAATATTTTGGGAAGTGCGCAAAAAATAATTTGTGCGAGGAAATTATAATTTCCCATGAAAGGGATATTTTTGGTTGCTGCCAAGCCTCAGTATTTACAATAATGTAAATAAAGCAGTTATCTCAATGGCAAATAGACAAGCCAAATATATGAATTTAATTATCTTTCCAATAAGCATGACTATGCAAATAATAGAAATAATAATTTGCTTATGTGAAGCGCTAAATACTCGGACAAATACAGACATTTGATTTCGTTTAGAGATTTTGTGACAAGCCTAAATGATCTGACGCACTGATAAGAGCTAGCGCCAAGCTCAAGCGAGAGAACGAGAGAGCGTGCTCGGTCGACTGCGGCAGAGAGCCCCCACACACTTGCACACGCACTGGCGGCGGCGACGCTGATATTGCGAATGCGCTCACGCTCAGTTGTCATCTGGTCTTCAAGCGTGGCGGAACGACTTTGCGGCTTAGCGACAAATGTGAATGTGAATTTAAATTCGAAAAAAAACAACGTTTTGTGAAACGAAACTGTAACTCTAGACTCTATTAGCAGACGCAGAAAAATAAAAAAAAAAACGAAAACAACTCATATGTAGATACATATATACAAATTGTATATACAAAACTACGTCAGAGCAATACAAACAAAAGATATGAACACGACGCCGCTGTTGCTTTTGCTGTTGCTGCTGACGTCTGCGTCGCTGCCAAGGTTCGCCTGAAAACAACAATAACAAATAATAATAATTATTTTTGTTCGATTTAATTTTTGCAATTTGTGTGTGTGTGTGTGTGTTTTTAACGGTTGCGTGTGTAAAGTTAGTGACCTTAGCTGCAAGCGTGTTTTTTGCGAAGCCAAAGTGGGAGTAGAGCAAGCGAGACAGCAAACTGCATTTGAATGCAAACCAAAATAAAAAATAAAAAAAACATACATATATATATAAATAAAAGCACACATCAACGCATGCCTTGAGGCAGTCAGCATTCACTTTATTTTTCAACTTGTTTAAAAAAAAAAATAAACTACACTTGGCAGAAATACACAAGTGCTCCTAGGCTTAAACTTTCAACTAAAAATTACAAACGTTTTGATAAATTTTAACATTTTGCTAGCACATTAAAAGAAATAGACTGAAATAGTTTTTGTTGCATTTGAAATGAGCCAAAGACGCACAGGTTTCCTAGTGGATGCTAAATCAATGGGTTTGGCAACTTCCAAATCAAACAAACAGCCAGCAGCTTGCCCAGCTGCCAATCAACAGATGGAGCAGCAACAATCTATGGAGGAGCGCTTCAGTGCCTCGGCGCTATTTACGCCGCACAATGAGCTGCATCTACGCAGTCCGACAGCAGCGTCAGCGAGCGGCGCAGCGGGAGCAGCGGAAACAGTGCGCACTTGCCATTCACAGTGTAAGCAACAGTGTAGCAAGGATCCCCTGCCCACAGATTACTATCGAGCGCAGCTTAAAAAGCTGCGCGAAACCGCTGGCGATGCAGCCGCCATGAACTATGAGCTCAATAGCATTTTCATAAAGCGGCTCGAGGAGCTGGATAGCCTGGATGAGCAATGCGGCGGCGACGCATCGGTAAATCGGTGGCCTATAATGACAAATATAAGATTACTAATAATTTATAATTTATTTAACAGAATCAAACACCACAAATGCGTCTGATAACCTTTCAGGAGTGGGTGGATTTGCTGCTGCATGTGAATCACGTCATCTTTGGCAACGTTACCTCCATGGAGAAGGAGTCCTGTGAGCTTATCATGAACTGTTTTCAATCTGTGCGCGGCGAGCAGCAACAAGTGCTCGAGGAGAATCGTAAACTGCGCAAGGACATGTGCGCCATCATCAAATTAGTGCAGGAGGCGTTTCATCACAATGCCTGGAACACGGATAACATTTGCCTGGAGACGCTGTCCGTGAATCAGCTGCTGGGCATACAAACGGACGCTGCGCAGTGTCGTCCTCAAAGCGAAAGCGAAAAGGTAAGTGCGCCTTAAGCTTAGCAGCTAATTGGGTTGTGTATCCATTGTATTCTTCTAGAGAAATAGGCCATGCGGTAAAGATGTTCGCAGCAAACGTTGCGTTAATACAATAAGATTCAAATCCTCATCTGACACTTGTTAATCAACTGAATTACATTTTATATATTTTATAACAATTGCTGTTTGGCACGTTTATAATAAATGTTCGTTCAAGTTTAAAGCTGTTCTTCATTTTATTTTGCAGGTAACCGAACGCATTAAGTCGCTGGCCAATGAAGTGGCCGCCAAGCACGACGAGGTTTGCCATATGCAGAATCAAATCTGTGCACTCGATGAAGTGGTCCAAACGGCGCGCCAAAAGATTATACTGAAGGACAAGTGCATAGCACAACTGAATCAACAGGTGAGCTGAGCTGAGCTGAGCTAAGCAATTTGTCATTGCTTTCATTATCAATTTGTTTGCTTTGAGAGCTGTAACAAAATTTTAGATTATTAATTTTATTTTAATTTTAAATTTTATTTTTCCAATTTTTAGCTAACGCATTTGCAGGACGCGCTATCGAAAATGGCTGAGCCGGGACTAAGCAAGGAGTTGCCAACAGAAAGTGGCAAGGAGTGTGAAACGAGTCTGAGCAAAGTCGACATAAGCAGCAGCATGTTCGATGATCTAAACGAAAAGGATCAGCATTCCAACGAGCTGCTGCGGCTGCTCAACAATGAGTTTATGGAATATATAGAGTTGATTAGCAAAAAGGATGAGCAGACCGTCGATTGTCGCAAGAAGTTTGTCGAATGCTTCTTCGAAAGATTCGTAAGTCAGGACAATAGTTCAAAAATTCAAGTCTAAACTTGTATATTTTGTAGAAAGCTGATTGCTCGAATACTGTACAAAAGTTGGCTTATATACGCGCACAGCTGGAAAGACTGCATGCTGATGCCAATACTGATTGCTGGACGGACACGCCCATAGCCACCTGCGATACGCTGAGCGAGCATGATCCGGAATATAGACTCATTGAATCGTTGCGTCGTCGCATGTTTGCGCTCAATGAATGCAACAAGAAGCTCAACGATCAATGCCAAAGGCGCGAAGCGGAGCTTAAAAGTAAACTTGCAGCTATATATGTTATATATATTTTAATTATATATTTAATTTGCAGTGAGTGCTTTGCATTCGGATAGCAGATACCAAGCTGAGCGTGCAATCAATGAAAAGACTAGCAATGCGTTAAAGCAAATTGCTGAGCTACTAACAAGATTGGTTAGTTATAAACTTCTATATTATACACATATTTATATTATATTTTAAACAGCGCTGCTCAGACTTATCCTATGCCGATTACTTGACCGATTCGAGTGCGGAGAATCCTTTTTGTGTTGCCATAAGCGAAATATTTGACAAGGTGGAGCAGCTCGAACTCGATCTTGATAAAGAAAGACAAGCTGTAAGTTATATATAAAAACTAGAAAACACTTAACCTATGTAGCTCTTATCAAACTCTCTGATAACTGCAGCGCGACAGCCAAACAAGCAACACAGCAATAACCACAACAACAACGCAACTTGAACAACTCTAGAGACTTGAGTTGAGTTGACTTAACTCACTTGTTGACCCAGCTACAGCCGCTACTACTTAATTTAAATTTAGTCTAGCTTAGTTTACACTTGCTCCACAAAAGTTTCGCAAACTTTAGCTTAACTCTATCTATAGATCTAAGTAAACTTACGGCGCAAGTACCAAGTCAACAGTCCCGCCAAAATGTTAAGACAAAAGTTGTGCCTATATATATATATAAATTTTATATAGTAAGTAACTATTTATATTTGCTGCATACATGCAAAATGCAGGAGCTGCGAGGGTGGGCATGTTTGTTGTTAAAATGTTAACTAAGCTCAAAATGCATATAAAAAATTAGCTTAAAAAATGTTTCACATTTTATGTCTTAAAATAGTTTTAGGTGTTAATTCCACATTATGTAAATATTGAATTCAAATTAGCTTTGTTTTGTTTGAAACAAAACCATTGCAAATTGTTTATTTTTTTTCAAATATTTCTCAAATATTTTTAAGCAACTTTTTAAATACTTTACTTATTTGGTTTGTTAAATTAGCTTATTTTGTTGTATTGTAAATATAACTTTATAGCCCACCCTCGCTGAGTGCGACTGCTTTTTTATGTATTCAAAAATTGTTACAAATTGCATTTCCAGAGGGTTAAAGTCATTGTTGTTATGCACCTATATAAATCATTCAACTGTCTGATTTATTTACACAAATATTTCAATGCAAAAACGAAAACGAGAACTAAAATAAGCGAAAGAGAATAAAAATAAATGGCAAATCCAGAACCTGTCGAAGCTAAAGACTACAGACAAATCGCAGTTAACTTTCGAGTTCAACTGCAATTGTGTTGAACTCTGTTTGCAGTTAACCCCCCACCCACCCAGGCCCTTAGGCTTAGCCCTTAGCATCTGCAACTAGAAGCGGAAATAGGTTTCGTGTTATTTATTTACCCACAATCGACACGCGAGCTGCGAGCACTGATATGCATATCGATGAGCAGGCAGCACAGCCAGGACGAAGGGTCTGAAGAGTCGTAAGCGAAGCTAGCAGCGCTTACAGGGTGTAAGCTCTAGAAAGCAACGTTGTTATTTATTCGTGTGAAGCAAATGAAGCCGCGCGTCGGCAAAAGCGGAAAACTCCAACGCAAAATATTAACAAAAAAGACCGAGCTAATTTATTAATAATAATAATAAACAGCAACGGCGTCAAGGCAAACAGTTTGACTTACTCTAATTAGAGCTGCGAGTTGCCAAGTGTCGCCAAGTTCAGAATTTACGAGAAGCTCTGTAGCAATTAAGCAAAGTTTATCCTTTGCTTGGGCTGCAAATTGTTTTCAAGCGCGTTTACCAAAAAGGCAAAGAGACAACAAGCAAAGCTGTAAATGTGCAAATTAAGTTGCCAAAAAGTCTGCACGAAATCAACTTGAGCGACTGACAAGCGATGAAGTGTTTAAATTAGCGCGCGTAATGTTTTTCGTATAAGTATAAGTGTGTGTATAAGTATAAGAGTATAAGTGTGAAGCTTTGTGGGCGAGCACGCGTCAGTTTCAATGAGTTAATTAAACTGAATTATTAAGCAAATGAAGCACAACACGTGCTAGTTTATTACGTCTAGCTTAAAATGCACTTTAATAAATTAGAAAGTGCCTTGACATAAATCAATATTGTTTACAATAATAAACATATCAAGACACCCCCAAGTCTATCTTAAAGGTGTCTTAAGTACACGCAGCCACGCTTGCTGCGTTCCCATTTACCAGTCCCAGTACCCAACTCAACCCCAATCCAAGGATAATACCTTCAACGTTATAATTTCAATGCACAAACGTCGCAAAATGTTGATTTTCTAATTCGTGTCAAACAGTCAGCGGCAACATTGGAACATATCTATAAAAACTATATAGCAGCCAGACTAACGACCTATACATACACACACACACACACACACACACACACACACACACACGAAGCAAGTGTCAATAGCTAGTGTGGGGTTTGGGTTATTGGAAACTTTGTTTACCACCTTTGTTTTAGTTTCATTGCTTCGAGTAACTCAGTCCACCCACAAAGTACTGAATTCGATTTACTTCTTATTTTCGTGACAAAGTTTTAATAGCGATATTATTGAAATGAAATGTAACGGTAATCAAGGTAAAATACGCTGCTGGTTATAATTAATATTTTTGCAATCTCGATATCTCATCGAGAAGCTCTCTGCGCTCGAGATAGATTATTTGGCCAACCAAGTGGAATCAGTTTAAAAAAATATAACAATAGAGTATTGCCGAAATATAGGTTTGTACAGGTCCAAATACTATAAATAAGACCGATGAACGACAGAGATCAGCTACAAAGGTATAGATCGCTTGGCTGTGGTGTGCCCGAGTGAGCGATGTCTTGACAACCCGGACAATCCTAGGCACTGTTGTGGCATGTCATAGAGTAGAGATACAATTGTGAGCTACAAGAACACATCACCTCCCGAATGGACGTGGTATTTTGTGAGCCCACACGTCTTGTCCTCTCTCAAGAACAAGTCTTGAATATTGCCAATGGGGCGACGCGGAATCTCACTTGATATTCACTCTTCAGCATTATTGTGGACTTTCAGCGGGATTTAGAGGAGCTCACAGAGCAGGTGGAGCAACAGCAGCAGCAACAAGAGCAACAGGAGAAACTGCTGTCCACTGAAGCGGAACAACATGAAGGCGAAATTTCACCCTGCGTTGGAGCAACAGAGTTGGAACTACAAGTCAGCAAGAATTTTTATGAAATTAATCTGGATTAATTATCTATTTTAATGAAACATAGAACAAACATTATTGATTGAAATTTTTAAGCACAACACAATTCAAAATCGTTACAATTGTTGTTTGTAGTTTTTAATTGGAACTAAGATGAAATTTAAAATTATTCAAACATTTTTTTGTATTTTCAGAAAGAACGCTTGATATGCCAGGTACACAGCCTACAGTCCGCTCTCAAGGATCGCGAGCAGCAGATCACGCAGCTGAACTCGATGGTGAATAATTATGTGTCCGTGGTGGAGGCCAAGAAGCTGCAGGAGGAGATCTTCAAGCTGAAGCAAAAGAACAGTGAACAATCGCAGAGAATAAGAGAAATTGCTGCGCTGTTGAAGGCGCAAGAGGATGAGCGCGAAAAGCTTTGCAACAAGCACGAGAGTCTAATGAACACCTCAGAGGATCAGTTCAAGGAGCTGAGGCGAGCCAACAAAGAGGTGCAGAGCCTACAGCAGCGCCTAAGTCAGGTGGAGAAGCGCCAGGAGGAGCTCAAAATGGAGGTGATTAAAAAGTATGCGAACTATAATTTAATAATAAAATTTTATTTCGATCCTTAGCGCAATTTGTTGCGTGATGAAGTGCTGGCATTGAAAGAGAAGGATGCCAAGCAAACAGGACGCGATCGAGCAACTTGCGATCAGCTGAAGCTGCGCCAGCAGGAGCTGGACAAGTCACAATGCCTGGTGCATGACATGCAAGCGAAACTGGACCAAGAGCAGCGCCAGCATAGGGAGACCGTCGACAGATTATGTCAAGCCAATGAGGCCATACGGATGAACATGCGGAGCGTGAGCTACGAGTGCAAGCAGATGCAGCTGAAACTAAAGTATGTATTAGCTGACGCTGGTGACGCTAACGCTGTCTATGGCTAAAATCTCTAAAACAGTTCCCAAATTCAACGGCAGGCAGCAGACGGACGTGAACGAGCAGCAGCAGCAAATCATTCAGTCGTTCCGCAAGTGGAAGGATGCGCAGATTCGATCCGATGAGGCGGTGCGGCAGTGCACCAAGCGCGCCGAGGAGCACATCAACATGCTGCTCGAGGAGAATAATAGGCTCTGCGAGGAGTATCGACGCATCTACAGCGACTATTGCTTGCTTGAAGTGGAAATGCGACGTGTCAAGAAGGCAGTCAATGATACGGGTCTACCCATCAGCGATAGCATGCAGAGCCAGCAGATACAGCCCAGCGATGATGTGAGTGCCAGTTAACTTGGCCACAGCCACATGTGTTCAGCTAATCCAACTCCTCCTCCTCCTCCTACTTCAATCAGCAGATGCTCAGGCGTTTGCGCAGCACCAGACAGCGCATTACGAATCAGTGCAAGTCGTTGAACAATGACAGTTCCATATTGCCGCCGCAGCCATCGGCGCGAGAGCTCTGCCCACCGCCACCACCACCATCACCACCGATGTCCAGTGCACAGCGACGCGCTGCTGGCGGACAGACCAAGAACTGGCCGCTGCAAGCTGCGCTCTCCTCCAATAGTTTGCTGTAGTGTGACCTCAAACTCAATTTTATCCATTCCTCAATCTGTGTCCCTTTTCCCTGCTTTGACTCGTCGAATGTCAATACTTCCCCATTTCCAATTTCAGATTTCATTTGTATGCACACATAAACATGAATACATTAACACACACTCACACAACCAGACATCGGCCAATATTTGTAAATCAAAAGTTGTAAATTTTTAGATAATAAATGCTACATGTGCTTGTGCAACTCAAAGTTTTTATAATAGTTTTAATATCTAATCTTACGCGTACCCACCCAGAGCCTTGTCCTCAACTCAATTCCCAGCTATTTGCTGCTGCAGCAGCTTTTCCCTTTCGCTTATTGCTATCAGCGCCATTTTGATCTCGGCACGCTTCTTTACGCTCTCCTCACGCACAACATCCGCCTGCTTGTTCAGTATCTTAATGCGTACTTCGCTAAAGCGTATTGCCTCCATCATGCTCATTTCCATGTATAGCTCCTTGCCCACGTTAACCAGTATCTTGTCCATTTGTTTAACACGCGCCTGCATAAATATGTTGCTGCCTATGTTCAGTTGTGTCTTGTAGCCACCCGGCATGTGTTCATCAAATGCTTGCAGCGTATTTTTTAGCTGCACGTACTCCATTATCTCCTCGTTATAGTGGCCGAGCCATAGCTCCATCTGGCGCAGCTCCTCCTTCAGCACATAATTTATAAAATCTTCAATTTGCGCAATTTTTGCTTGATGTGCTTCCATGTTTTGTGATTTCATTTTGCACGAGTTGTTTACATTTGTTGTCGTCTTCAACAGATGATTGTGAATAGAGACGGGAAACCATCGATAGTTCGCACCACTTTTAGTAAGCGATAGTCTTGGCCCATGCATCGATAGCTATCGATAGCGTTAGCTTTGTTTATTAAGATAAAAAGCAAATGCAAATGCAAATTTCTATTGTGTAGTTGATGTAATTAATTAATTCTTCAATAATATAGAGCGAGCAACGTATCTGCAATAGGTGCGAGAGAGAAGTCCGCAGCTTTAAGTTGTGCACTTCACATTTATGTTATGCGACTTTAACAGCTTCAGTCGCTGTTATTTATTTAAAAATAATGTAACGGATGTCAAATTTTTAATGAAAATAAAAAAAATATGCATTAATAAATAGATATTTAAAGAAAACAAATAAATTTTTAAATAAATCTAAAATGAAAGCAAACGCTAGTTATATATATTTTGGATATATGCCAGATCACTTTGAAGTGAAATTATTTACAATTTACTTGAGTTGCGTTATTATGGAAGTTTCAAAAGCCTACAGATGTACTTAGGCATAGGAAGACTGAACTAATCTGTCTAATCCCAGAGGCAGCGGATTTTAGCAACTGCAATTACAGATGCGGTTTTTATGTTTTATGTAATCTTCATCTCGTGCCAAGTGTCGCAAGTCAATTGTTTGGGCACGCAATGCCAAATTGTAATAATTTTTCACATTGTGTCTCATCATTTGGTGTGTGTGTGGATATTTCATTTTTACTGTTTACTTTGTTTTCTTATTTGCAACATTGCGGGGAGCAAAAATCAAAATTAAATAAAGAAAGCAAAAGTCACAGCCCACGAGAGCCCAAAGCATTTTCATTAGCATTTGTAATGCTTATTTAACCTTTGCACATGGATCCATGTGAATCTGGCGAAGGCTGTGGACTTCCTGTTTTGTTTTTGCAGCTGCAGTTGGATGACGAATAATAAAAAAAAATGTATGTAAAAAATGTTATTTTTAATGGCAGCAGTCCTTGAAGTTTTGATTTTAGTTTCAATTTTGAGAGCTGCTAAAATTTTAGTTCAGTTCTTTCAACACAGCAGTTAGGAGCTCAAGTAAGCATAAATATTTTAAAATTTTTACTTTAATTAGTTTATTTATTTTGTAGTATTTTGAAATGAGTTTGGCATTAAAGCATAAACTTTTGCGAAAGCCATTGGATGCGGCCAGCGGCTGGTTGCAGCTGCAACAAGTGCGACATCATGCGCCCATTTGTGGTCCGCCGCGATTTCCCTTGTCCACAGGACAGCGTCTCATCATGGGCGTTGGTGGTTTGGTGTTAATGATGATATTACCCGTCTGGATGATCTATCAGACCCCGCGCTGGTCGGCGCTGCACAACAATCGACCATATCGTGATGATGAGCCGCCACCAGCGGACGAATAATTCAAGATTCAAATCCAAATCACACTTGTGTTAACGGCGGTGACTTCTCCAAGATACTTTTACTGGCATTCTAAGTTTTGTTTCTTTGTTTTTGCACGTACAACAAACAACAAACACACATACATACAGAGACTTAAGCAACAAACTTGCAACAGCGTGGCACAGCGAAGAAAGTAGTGCACAATAAAAACCAATTAAAGTGCGCCAGCAGTAAAGCAAAGCCTTTTATTTAGCCAATTAGCTTTTGGCACAAACACCTTTTAGTCAAGTCGAAACTCCTTTTGGCCCAAAACGAAGACACAGCTCGCTTGGCTCTAAGGCATTTTCCTTGTCATTTTCCATGTCGCCTGCCACAAATCAAAAAAACTAAAAACTAAACGAGCAAAAAAAAACCCCAAAAAGCAAAGTGCCAACTTTCATTAAAAGTATTTTTCGCTCATTGCAAATGCAACTTGCATTCAATTGTGTTTGCTTTTTGGGTTTGTTAGCCTTAGAGGCAAAACACTGCGAGAAATATAAATTAAATAATATTTTATATGCATTGGGTGTAGAGAAATTTTATTAAATAAATGCGTATTACATATACGCACCTTAACTAACAGTCAACTAACTAACTAACTTTATAGCTTTATTGACTTCAGTGTATTTATCTGGCAGCCAGTTAACGTTTTTTTTTTACCAGTCGAAGCGCCTTGTCTACTAGTCTAGTCTTTGTTGGCCACGGCATCCTCCATGATCTGCAACAACGTGACCTTCTTTGCCTTTTGCAACACACACACACACAAAGTGCATATATATGTGTGTGGCAAGTTAAGCCTCGGATGCTGGTCAAAGGAAAGTGAATTTCTTTCCATAAGCAAATCAACTGGCCACGCCGCCTGCCACATGCAGCACTTGCCTGCTGAGCTTGTTGCGGCTCAAGCTGTGGCAGCCACCACCCCCACCTTGGCACCTTGGCTAGCTGTAGTTACGCGGATTTTTGTTGCTGTTGTTGCATTTTTTGGTGAAATTTCATGCGCCATTAAACTGGTTCTGTCAAGAGTGTGTGGCACGCTGGCAGCGTGTGAATGTGGCATGCAACGGGCAGCAACGAGAGCCAAGCGAGGCAGGCAAATGTCCACAGAGCACACACATATGCCATAAACATGCTTAATTTTCATTTATGCCAAAGTTATTGCCACTTTTTCTCGACAGGAAGCTGCCACAGCGAACAGCCGAACACAGCGCTGGGCTCGTGGGCGTCCCACTGTGGCACTTGTTGCACGTTGCGTCAGTTTAGTGTGTCAGAAGCAGCAGAAACAAGAAGAAAGTTGCCAGCCCGCCAACCAATTGATGATCCGGTTTAGTATATATATTTCGATATACAGTTTGTCAGTTGGGGACTGGGGACAGGTTCGTTGTTCCTTTGGCGCACATTTTACTTTCTGCGACGGCTGCTCAAATTGTTGTCCACTTTCGGTCGCAATTAATTATGCGACGGCACTGAAAATGAAAGTGCGCGCAACGAAATTTCCAATATGCAACGTGCCACAAAACTAAATGAAAAAACAAACCAAACAGATTCTGGCCGCGTGTGGTCTGCTTACTATTTCCCATCATTAGAGCTTCAAGGCTGGGGCTGGGCTTGCGTCTTCATTATCATCAAACGCGTCTTGCCGGCCTCACGCTCCTGGCTGAGATCATCATCAACATTGTCAGGCGTCTCATAAAGATTTTGCTTTATGCCTGCGCCGACCGCAGCAAAACAGTTTCCAACCAGTTGACCAGCCTTTCCATAGCGCTCTGGTCAACTGCCTTAGTTTATGGACTTGCAAAAACAAAAACAAAAAGAAAAGGCAACGCCAACCGCAGCTGATTTGTTCTTTCAATGTTCTGGCTAAGTCGCTGTTAAGTCGTGAGATAAAAAAAGTGTCATCAACTTGTTGCAAGGCACGTTGCAAGTTTGCCGGCAATCTTCGGTGTCACTTTAACATGAAATGTGCTTCTTACTTTTGCTTAACCTTAAGTTAAGCTGCGGTTTCATTTCAAGTGCTGCGAAGAAAGTAAAAATAACTTTTTAAAGCATAAGCTTTTAATCTTATTAAATGCGTACTTGCGTATAAAAAGTAAAATATACTGCTGGAAGTTTCTGCTTTAGTTGAGGTTAGAGTGAGTCTAAGGTTGAGACTAAGTTTGAATAAAGTAAAATAACTAATGAAGTTGTAATTGAACTCAATTAAAAATCAATAGATTATTAATTAAAAAACTATTTTAATTTAGTTTAATTTAATTTATTTAAGCTGTCAGAACTTCAACCAAAAATTCAGAGCGACTCTTGAGACTTTAATCGAGATTTGCAGCTTTCAATTTTTATTAAAATACAAAAACTCAATGGCTTGAAATATAAATGACAATTTGTTAATTTCTTTTTACTATTTCTTTATTCAATTTCTCGCTATCGAGTGCTTACTGTACTATTCTATCAGTTGCAACAATTATTCCCAGACTTTTCACCCAAAAACAGAAAATTGCTTAAGGCTTGAGCGGCCTACACTTAATAAACTTCAAATGTTTTATTGACGGCTCTAGCCCATTTCAGCAAGTACCGTTATTAATGTGATTTATGTGGCAACACCGCAGGGCCACTTGTTGCGCCATTTGTTGGCATAAAGCGAACAATTCGATTGCCAAGGCAATAAAAATAAAGCGACATTCTGTAAAAAGCAAATAAAAGAAGCAAGATCACGCCCACGAAACAATTGGTGCTGATTAGCGGATGCTATTTGATCCGAAATTGGGCATAGGGAAGACAATGCTGCGATATGAAAGCTTGTGGCATGTGGCATGTTGACTTAACATTTGGGCGTTCGTTTGGCTGCAATGCAACTAGCCCAAGGGCTGGGAAAATAAAGGAATTGCCGCCGTTTAGCAGCAGCAGCAACAGCAGCAAACTCTATGGGGCAACTGATTTTTAGTTGAGAGTGCTACAAAATCCCGACACAAATTATATTAATGGGCCTTTTGTTGTGGCTGGCTGGCTGGCTGACTTCATGGTGGAGGCTCCACTGGCATTTTGTCTTTGCACGAATCACGTTTTAGAAATTGCATTGCCGACTGCGACTGCGACTGCGACTCCTGAATGATCCACGTCGTCAGGCCATAACTGCAAATGTGGCCCAAGTCTCGAGCCACTGCCGCTCCGCTCACTCGCTCAGCGCAGCTTTTGCGCAAGTTCTCAAAGTTTTGGGCAATCTTAAGTGGCACTTACTTTTAATATGTTGCCGTTGCCATTGCCCTACCGCCCAATAGCAAAAGCTACTCCAACTGAATGTGAGCGGATCGCAGAGCAGCGGTTAACAAATCGCTGCCGAGTTACCTGAAATAATTACATGCACAGCCAAATTAGAGCGCTGTGTCATGGTATAGGAATCATTCTCTTGGATTTGCTATGCACTCTAACCAAAAGGTTTTCCGAAATTCGAACCAGTCTTGTCACGATTTGCATATTGAAGTTGAAATAAGTTTTCAATTTGCTGCAGCATTACATTGAATTTGTTTTCAAATTTATTAAGATAGATTCAAAAGTATTTTTCGAATTGGAATTTAACTCAATTTGCTTCGTTTGAAAGTTTGTCCAATAATTTTAATTTCAATTTTATTTTGAGTTGTGGTTTGAGCCAAAAATATACAATTTTATTTATAATTTTAATACATGATGATGATATTTAAGTACTATAAGAAGCTTTAGCTTCAGCTCTGAAAACTCTAATATAACTTTTGGAAACTCAAATGTGACCTGTGAATTTTTGAACTGTCATTAACAATTTATTTATTATTTGAGATCGTTTTAGCTCAAAATAGGTGCCGAAAAGAATAAGTTATGAATGTAATTTTGAACTAAATTAAAAATGTGAACGAGATATGAAAATAATCCCATTTTCCCATAATTAATAGAACTTCTTATATATTTATTGATTGGTTTTTATTTGAAGTTATACTTGACAACTAAAATTGAAGCTACAAATTTTTGAATTAACAATTTATTTATTATTTTGAGATCATTTTAGTTCAAATAAAGGATCAGATATATGATGTATGAATGAAAATTTTAACGAAATAAGTCAAATTGAACGAAATCAATTAAATACTATACATAAATTCATTCAACTGCCAACAATTTGTATTTATTGACATTGTTTTGTTATTTCAAGTTCGTTAGATTATTGAAAGCGTATTCAAATTTGATCTTGCTACAAATAAGTGTAAACAATTTCTCGCTTGTAACTGCTGCAACAATGAATGAAGCATCTGCTTGATAATTTCCATCTCAAGCTCCAAGCTCCAACTCAGAGCTGATTACGTTCTGCTTTCACTGGTCATGGCAAATCACATTGCAAGCAAGCGGAGCAACTGAAGCGAGGGGAGAGTTCTGGAGCAAAATAAAAGATATATGTGTGTACTTCTTGTGGAGTTCGCGTTCTCGCTCTCTACGCTCTAGAGTCGTATCTATGTCTATGTCAAGTGTCTGAATTGTCTGTCACGTTCAGTTGAGCGCACAGACTACGACGCCTGCAATTTAATAAATGGCAACGCTACGTTAAAGCCGCTAAAAAATGATACAAAAGCAAATTGTAATGTTTCCGTAATGAAAATAGAAAAATTGTATTGGCCAGCACCAACAAAAAAAAAATGTCTAAAGCTTTTTGTTTATGCGCCTATCTAGGTTAGCTGTCTGGTATTTGGCACTTTGGGCCATAATTCGTGGGTTCAATGTGCGACAAACTGTGCTGAGTGTCGAATGTTGTTGCCTTAAGCTCATATCATGGGTGGTCCCAATTGCCATTGATTGCAAGTGGAGCAAGCTCGGCTTAGAATATTACTTATAGCCCAAGCACTCTAATTAGCCATGTCGCACTATTATTATTTATTTATTTGTGCATTTTCTCAGGCAACTGATGTTTAGCATATGTAAAAACTTCTCACAATCAAAATAATCAGACAAGTGTTCAGTGTAAAAGAAAAAACATTGATTACCAAGCTTAAGAAAAGGAACACGTACGTTGCTCATTATTTGCGCACAACCCTTGGCAACACACACACACATACACTCATATATGTAAATATTTCTGTGAGATCTCAAATGGCTAATTGCATCACGTTTTTAGAGCAACTTGGGCTTAAACTTTGCCGACAGAATTATTACACAATTGCATACAGAGCAACAATGCGGCGCAGCTAAATAGAAGCAGTTAGTTAAATTATACAGAATTTACAGCTTTTATTATATAAAGCAATTATTTAAAGCAGGCATCGCAATTTAGAATTATGAGTCTTAATATATTAAATATGAATGAAATTACTTCAAAGTTTAAGAAAAATTTTGCTATCATATTTTTTATATTCTCTAATAGCTGCTGTAGCCTGTTAAAGTATAAGCTCGTATTTAGTATTGTTTTTTTAATAAATTAATTTAAACACTTATGTTTTAACTTTAATTAAACAATTAATTGGATTATAATTAAAATCAGCAAATAACTCTGGGAGTTGACAGTTTTATTTTTCTTTCTTTTTCATATCTCTAGGAGCTTTAGCCTAAACTTTCTCAAAGCAAATCGTAGCAGCCTTAGAACTTATATTGTTTATATTTTTTATATTATTTATTTAATGCAAGCATTTAATCTGTTGTTGTTGCTTTCGCTAATGTTTAATTAGTTTAGAAAGCTGGTTCAATTTAAAGCTACGAAATTAAAAACGTAAAATATTTAAATTCATGTTGCTAGTGTTAATAAAAAGAGTCAATAAATTGTTTGCTTAATAATATAAAATTAATACAGCTCGTAGCTGATTTTCTGTTGAGTTGAAATTGCTTTGAAATTTTTGTGGTTTTTTTATTTTAGTCTTTCAAATAAATAATATATATCAGTTTCGATTATTGAAGAAGAGTTTTTCAGCCATGCTTTGCGTTTCTGTTGCTATTTAACTGCCCAGTACTGTATGCAAGTGTAGCAGCTGAACGCAGCTATGGACTCCATGTGAATGGATGGCAAACAAAAGCTAAAGCTAAGGCTATGGTAAGGAAGGAACGATAATAATGCACATTAAGTTCAATGGGCTTACACGTGAGCAGCAGGCGCAGCAAATTGTCGGAACGACTGTTGGTTGGCTAATAAGTTCTCAATGAACTCGCAGGCTTAGCAATTGCATTTTGCTTGAATTCAATTAATTTCAACTTAAAATACAAACTAATGCTTGGCATTTTTCTTTTGCAATGCGAATGTTGCAAGTGTCAAGCGGCAGGCAGCGATGCGTTGCAAGCAATCTAACGACTCCAACTCCAGCCCCAGCTCTCGAGGCTTTAGTGCGACCAAATTTGGTCATTGCCTGGCTTCACTTCGCTTGCGTTTGACACAGAAACGCTTTAGAGTATTTCGCCAACTCCAAAAGCACAAAAAAAAAAAAAAAAAAATCAATTTAAAGCTAAAGCTACTAAACAAAATGTTTGCTGTTTCACATTTAGTTGCAGCATTCTAAGAGCGGATGCGCATTTCCGTTGCGCCGAGCGTTGCATGACAACAATGAACATAACATATATATACTATATACGATGGCCATATGCCACGCCTACAATTGACCAGTTAAAGCTTAACGGCCCAGAGCCGCGCGACAAATCTAATTGACCAAAAATTCAACGCTCCGTTGCACAACAGAACAAACAACAATAATAACACAACAAACAGCAGCAACATTAACTGCTATTCGAAGAATGATGTTGGGGGAGTTTATAGTTCGAAGTTGAGCTATTACTACGAATATTAAATGCGCTATAGTATCAATGAAAGCGCCAGTTGGCTGAGCTATTCAAACTGAAATTAGCACAAGTCTCATATGAGAAAAGCTAAAGCAACTTGCATTAATTAATAAAAATACTACGATATATTATTTATTGATTTGCTGTGTATTAGTTTATAAGTTTATAATTCTGGATTAACAATTGCAGCCTGTTTCAATATCAATGCTTTAAACGCCATAAATAATTTGGAAATTTTTCTTGAGGAAATACTAGTTCGAAACAAATTTTTGTAAAAATAATTTCGGCCCGCATTGTAAAATAATAAAATAATATAATATATTCTCTTCACTTTGTTTTAATTTCACTCTAACAAAACAACAATTAAATCTTTGATAATTGAAAAAGATAACAAAACATTAAAGATAAAATTGAAATTTGATGAAATTATTTCGAAAATTTGTTTGAAATTTATATTAATGTTGAGCAGAATATCCACAAAAAGTTCAAGACTTATTCAAGACTCAGTTATCAGTATATATATATATATTATTAGTATATATATACATATATGCTCAAGACTTATATATATCCTCAGCATAAAAGTCTTTTCGTTATTAAGCTTAATACTGCCAACAGATGCATTTATCTATATCTTTTTATGTACCCATTTATGCATTCGTTACAAAATACACTCCTGTCTGTATATGCTTTCATTGTAGGGTATTAGCTGCAACTATGACCCATTCTCATGTAGCGTGCCTCATTTGTTTTGTTTTTGGCGTTTGCATATTTTCGTCTTGGCTTCGGCTGGTTGAATTTGATTTTGTGCATTTTATGTGTGCATGTGTGGCATGATTCATGATTCATGCAACGACTCTCGACTCGACGCGGCTTCGAAAAGTGCCACTTACTGTTTAGGCCAGAGAGAACAAAGGCGTCTACTACTTGTCACTAGTGTGGGCTGTAGTTTCGCCCGCCGGCGTCTGTTGAACTCGACAGCAATTGATTGTTAACTGTTTGACATTGGCTGTGTGCTTAGTGTGCGATTGTGTGTATTTGTTGATATAAGCAACGGCAATTGAATTCATTAATTAACTCATTAGCGATTGGCCAAATTGATAAGCCAATTCCAACAATGCGGCTTGCAGCTGTTGCACCGACCTAGGCTGAAGACATGATTTTTTTTATGGCCAGGCTGAGGCTGATTACGTGGGCAGCTGCTGGCAATTGTAGCCAATTAATAAAAGAAAAGAAGCAAAAAATAAAAACTGCGTATGGTTTAAAGACATTTTATTTAAAGTCGTTAAAAGTTGCGCAGTCCCCAGGCAGATGCTGTAATAATATTGTATGCAAATCTTTCAGCTACTGCAACAGCCACAACAACAAACGGCATTGATATAAAGTTTCAATTTACGACTCATATATCATAACTTGGCCAGCAGGCGTGTGTACTTATGGCTTATTAAATCGTAAAATTTCCAACTGTCAAATCCTTCTTCAGAGCTCTTGCTGCTTATTATTTTGGCTTGTTGCAGTCAGTTAAAATAAAAAATAAAACATTTGCCAAATGTGGGAGCAACAGCCTTGCCTTGCTTGCTATGTTTATTATATTAGACATTTAATTAAAAGTTTAATATTTATGTTTCCGCCTAAATTTCAGTTTCTCAGCAGTTGCTACCAATTCGCATAGCTTGACCAAGCAGCAACTCGACACGATTTGACCTTAACATAATTGCTTCAAATTGCAATTGAAGTTCAACAGGTAGGCATGTGAAATTAGCACAAGAAAAAAATAAATAAATAAATGTGCAAACTCAACATTAAACCGGAATAATAACAAAAAGTCTACAAAGCGTAAACATTTTTCAGAATTTGTGAGTTAGTGACTTATAAATTTTGCACAATTATTAATTAGCGTTATTATACTATATGTTACGCACAATTAGCAACAAAAACAAGTCAAAATAAAATGTTTATTGTATTTTGAAGCTTGGCGCTGGCAACAATGCAATATGTTCAAATAAAATGAAAAGCGCTTTAAATTGATAATATAATATGCAGTCAGTTTTTAAATACGTGTGACGATTGTTAAATATATTTTGCACACATTTATTGTTTTGTTTATTTAATTTTCACAAGAACATGCCAGTTAGCCAGTTTTTAGCCAGTACTCGAACCCAACAAGTTCGAATCAAACACTGGTTCGAATGCTCACGTTCCAGTGAGCAGCTCAGTTTCCAGAGAGAAACTGGAAATCAGACGTTTAAAGTTTGAATTTTTTTATTTTCTTATCAAACGCCGACTGAAGCGGACGTGCCGCGTTGCCGCTGTCTCGTATTGTTTACAAATTGTTTACAAAAAATTTACAAATATAATTTTGCAAGTGCAATTGCAGTAAACATTTAATTTCATTTATGTGATTGATTTAATGTGCGTTTAACGTAACTGTAACCCGTTTAATAAATATAAATAAAATAATTTTAATAAAAGCAATTGATCGCTGATAATGTGTATAAACCATTTGTGTGACGTCAAAGTGTGTGTGAATTTAATTTGATTTGTCTATGGCAACTAGCATTTGTCTAATCAGAGCGCGCGCGTGATTTTGTTTAGCAACCTGACCAAACCGCCTACATAGAGAAGAAGCCGAAGGGCAAAGAGTGAACCAATCCCCCTGCTCACTCACCCCTCTCCCATCTTAAGCAACTGGGCAGCCAGCAAGTGTTGTGAAATGCACGCGTAGCTTAGAAACAAACGCGGAGGAGAGGAGCAAAGCCAAAAGCAATAGCAAACATAACGGCAAAGAAGCGACAAGTGCATAAAACGTGACGACCGAAAATAAGCAACAAAACGCAAAAATAAAGAAAAGCAGGCGGCAGAAAGATTCTCTGCTTATATTTTTCGCTGCCCTGCTGTGAGTGTTCGAAAAAGAAAAATAATTTTGGCACATTGTTTTGTGTTTAATGTTAGAATTAAAAAATCAATTTGTGTGCAGCAACAAAACGTACAAAATACACTACAATATATTCTTTGCTAAACAAACAAACCCAAACCCAAAGTACAACAATTTAAGAGAAACAGTGCAAGTGACAACAACATCAAAAATTAAAAGTTTATACAACACCAAAAAAAAAACTAAATACATAATAAACATAAAAACTAATTTATTTTATATGTTGAGACGCGGAGCAGCGGTTAATTGGCTAGTTGTTGTTGTTGTTGTTGCAACAGAACAGCAACAACAATGATGATGATGACGGAATCGCAAATGGACAACAGCCTGCAAGGCGGTGACGATACCACAAACGCCACAAACGTCAAGGCCATGGCCAATATACTAGCAACCAATACAAAAACCATAACAACAACAACAACCAGCAACACAAGCAGCACACCCAAGGCCACGGGCAAACGCCGTCAGCTGGGCTCAGCAACTGGCGCCGGGGATGGCGATGTAGATGCCGAGGAAGGTTTTCTCTCCACTTCACCCGACAGCGCCAATGGGGATGCACACGCACACGCACACGCACACACACTGAAGCATGCAAACGAATTGGCCAAGAGCAGCAAGAGCCACAGCCACAAGAGCTCGGAGCCGAAGCTTCGGGTGCGTCAGCTGTTGTTGCAGGCATTTCATCAATGCGCCTGTGCCGAACAGTGCGTCACCCTGAACAACATACTGGACTCCTTCAAGGCGCCGCTCTCTGAGGATCAGGCGTGGGCGCTCATCTATCAGTTCAGCTCGCTGTACCATAAGCTGGCGCTCCAGGCGCATCTCTGCCAGAGCGATGAGTACGAGGCACAGCTGCCCACGCGCTTCCAGTTGCACGTGCATCGCGACGGCAGTGTTCACTTCTCCGGCAAGGAGCGACTGCAGCCGGAGCAGCAGCAGCAACAACAACAGCAACAGTTGGAGCAGGAGCAAGCGCCCACGTTGGATGACAGCGCCAGCAGCAGCAGCGGCGACAGCAGCGTCGTTATTAATCGTGGTAAGTGCTTTAAATAATTTAAACTATTTATTTTCGGGCATACACAACAATAAATTAAATATTTCTTAGGAAATTAACTGCAGTTAATCGCGCTTAATTTTATTAAGAAAATTATTTGAATCTTTTAACTTGAATTTGTTTGGATAGCTCTTTAAAATTAAAGAATTATATAAAGTAGTTTATTATATTTTGAAGTCTTTATTTAATTTTTAAAGGCTTTTCAAAATTATTACTTGTTTAATATATAGGCTGCGTTTTAAGTATTCAAAATAAATTTAATTTTGTTTTGAAAAGAAATATTTACAATTTAATGTTTATTAACGGCACAGTAATTAATTCCAACTAAAGCTTTAATTTCATTTAAATTCTTAGCTTTCTTTATTAACAAATTAAAATTCCTTTTAATATTTTTTTGATTCTCTTTCTACTACATAAGCTGTTTTAAAAAAAATATATATATATTATTTTAGTTTTCTGTTAAACATGTTTTAATGTTTTTTATATTAAGTACAGATAACTTTAAATTTTTTTTAAAATTTTTAGATTTCTAATTTCAAATTATAAAAATTTTAAATTGAAAATTCTTTATCAAAAGTCTTTAAAATTTATTTTCTACTATCATCTGTTCTTGAATTCTTTTAAATTAGAATTTTTTATAGCTTTTATATTAAATGCTTTATCAACTGTTTGAAATTCGTTTTTTTGTTGACTTTATAAACTGCCTTTTAAATTAGAAAACAAACTTTGTTGTTGTTTTCGCACGCTCGAAGTTGTTGTTGGTTGCATGTTTTCTGGTATTTCATGCGAGTTAAAGCCGATTAGAGGTTCATTAAGAATACCAACTTCATATAATTACCACATATTCTATTATAAGTATCGTTGTTGTTGGAGATCACAAACCTGCAACTGTTTTGTTTGCACTATGAAAATGAGCTGTGCTTTTATTTGTTGTGGACTATTGTTGTTATTTGTATCTTTGGACATACCAAAAAGTTGAACCGGAAAACCGGTTGAGTTTCAACGAGGGTCGCTCTCTGTTTGAGTTTTCGGCAAACGCTTTCATTTTCACTTAATAAGCGACAGTTAACTTCTTTGGCTTTGACTTGGACTCGGAGACTCGGACTTGGACTTGGACAAAATGCTTGATGTGCGTTTCCAGTCCAAGCATTCGACGATTCATCTCTGCCTAGCAACGAACACTTTCCCAAACAAAAAACCCAAACACCAAGCAAGAGGAAGAGGCAGAGAGAGAGACCAAGCAGAGACCAGTGCCAACCCACACAGTGGATGACCTACGGCGTTTTAAGTTATGCATTGAAGCAGCCATTGATTGGAGGTTTTTCATCTTCTCTGCTGATTGCGTGTGTTGCTTTTGCTGTTGGGAAAGTGTAAACTGCGTGTGCCCCATTGAGAGGCATACCAGCTACACTGCAACAAAATTCGCAGTGCCAAGCTAGCATAGAAAATAGAATTTTGTTCTCTTCGATTTCACAATCAAAATATTTTACAACTTTATTATTTGTTGAAACTCAAATGGTCTTAATTGTTTGTATATTTAGCTATTTAATTATTTTATTTATTTTAAAATGCTTGAAATTTTGTT
This sequence comes from Drosophila busckii, assembly GCF_011750605.1. NCBI lineage: Eukaryota > Metazoa > Arthropoda > Insecta > Diptera > Drosophilidae > Drosophila > Drosophila busckii. The sequence goes on from NC_046604.1 coordinate 4,783,529, forward strand.
ATAAATATTATAATTTATTTAATTAACTTTTCAATAATGTTTGAAATTCAAAAAACTTACTCCAACTATATTTAAATATTTTTGTAAACTGCTTATGTCTCAAAACAGCTACACTGCAACAAAAATATTGCATACAATAATGAGTTAATTTATTGATTTAATTTAAATGCTTTAATTTATATTGATTGCCTACAATACAATTCAAGAATTGTAAGCAAGCTTTATATTTTTTCGCGCAGTGCACATTAAATTATAATGCATATAAGCGCGCCTAGCAACTCTATTTTTCACTTTCTTTCTGTTGTGGTCTGCTGCTTATCTCAGGCTCTCAGTTATTGATGAGGGTCGCCTTTGTCGTCCCCAGATCTTTAGATCTCTTTTATTTATTTTGTAGCTTCATTCCAAAGAACGTGTCTGCTAATTATTTAATCATTCCTAGAGCTGTCAAAATACAGGTTATTGTAATCTATAGGCTTTTAGATCTGTTGCGTTAATTGGAAAAAAGGTTTCTGTTCCCAGTGCTGGTTCTGGGTGGCAGATCTCTGGCCATAATTTAAACTATGGTATGCACTTCATGCCAAGTGCTGTGTTTCCGCTGAAGAGTTCGCTTTATATGGCCAAAAGGCTATGTCTATGTTTAGGGCCAGCCAGCTGATAAGATTGGCATAATTAGCTGCTTAATTGCAAAGGCAATTAATTATGCTTTGTTTGGGCATCTCAAGTAGTGCAGCAGTTGTTATGCTATAAACAAAAGGCAATTTGATTATTAAAATAATACTGTAATTATGCCTAGGCAGGTATTTCCGCCTTGGCCCGTACAATGGGAATGAATTTGAATCAAATTTTACTGCTAATTAATTTTGTAAGGTGCACAAGAACCTTGACTAGCTTATAAAGCTGATTACATTTTTATCATATGGTTACTATGCACTGAAAAAAAAGCACATCAGGAGTGAAGACAAAGATGAAATCAAACTATAATTGTTAGTAAACATTTTTATATTAGAATTTGATATTTTGTATTTTATTATAATTTATTTAATTAAAGCTGCTTAAGATTTTACAATTTAAATTCATGAAATATTAATTTTATATTTGAAATATTTGTTAATAATATTATACTTAAAATTTTGCATTCTCTCATACAAATATTATTAATAAATATTCTATAAAATTATATAATTAACATTAAGTAAATTTTTTTAATTTACTATTTTTTCTAAAATTGAAATTCAATAAAAGTCTTACCCAACTTTGATTTATGTATTCTATGCAACTGCATTATTTATTTTTATTTTTATAATGCTTGCAGTTAAACAAAGTTTTTCTTCGAATATATTTATGCTCTGTGGTATTTAAAATTTTTAATTGGCTGTACAACTTCATTAGAACTTAATCAAATTCCAAACTTATCTATTCTTATTTTTAGCTTGTGCTTTTGATTTTGTTACCTCAACGACCTTCTAAAAATAAGCAAAACTTTCTTTGACGGCGTAGACCTTGTAACACTTTAATTAACACTAATGCTCCCCCCCGGAGCCCTCATGGGAGTTATCGAGAGCGTTTCGACTGTCTTTTTGTTTTCTTTAGCTTGATCCCATGTTTGATTGTTAACAGTCGAAAGCAATTAGTGTGCTAACTTAATGTTTGTCTGCTCTTAGCAGCTTCTAATGTTTATTACGTTTTTTGTTTTAATGCTTAGCTTCGTCTTGGCCTTTTGTTGTTATTTTGTCGATGGCGAGTTCAACGCCATTTATGTGTGAAAATCAATGTTGAAACGGGGCGGGCTTTACTTCATTGCTTTTGAACTTGCCGCCAATTGCGGAAAAGCGTTGAGCGTTGTGTGTGTGTGTGGGGAAAATTGAAAATTTGTGTTGTTGTGTGGCGAAAATTCGCATCATTTGCAGCTTCTAACAGTTTCTGACAACCGCATCGCGTGGCGCAACGAATCATTGATTGTGTTGAATGTCGCTATTGAAGCAATGGTCTGGCCTGGCCTGGCCATATAAAATGGCATATGAGTGCTAGTGCTTGTGGCCTCCACATTGCTGGGCCCGTGACCAAGTGCATCATCTTCGGATTGGTGGGGGCGTGATTGTTGACGTCGACGGCGCCGTCAAGTCGCCGCGCACGCTGGCGCCTCGATTAGGCGCGCAGCGAATTTCGCTGGCCCAGCAGCCACTTGTGGCAGCACTTGGGGCAGCAAATCAAAAGTTAACGAACATTTTGGCGCCCGAATGTGTCAACACACAAACTCGCCATTACGGTTTTTAACAGGCGCTCAGCAAACGGAGAGCGCAGAGAGCCGAGAGCGACTTAATCAATATGCAACATGTTGAGTGAAAGTTTATGCCCCAAACTAGGGGGTGGCAAGGTCATGGTGCATGCGCAGCAAGTTTCAACCCCTTTGGCAATACAATTTTGTTGTCGTAGGTTCTCCAGACAGGCTGTCTCTGTCACTCTAAGCATGTTGCTATCTCTTTCTTTAAGCTGTCAGCTGTTTGGACTTTCGTTGAGTTCAGCTTCCGCCTTAGATAGTGCTTTTCCGCTTTCTTAAAAGCTAAAAATGCTGAGAAAGTCCAAGTTACTAATTATGTTTATTAAAATTTGATTTTATGAGTGAAAACAATTCGAATTTTAAATTTGCAGTTACAAATTCAGTGCTAATTTTAGAACCATGGGAAATGATCTGCGCACTTTCCGTAGATTTCGATTTTTCTATTCCATTTTAATTCATTATCAATATCATATAAGTTTAATAATTTTTTACTACGCTTTGCCTAACCCAAATTCATTTATGCAATGAGTAATATTTTAAATATTATTGAATTAAAATCAACTATATTAAAAGTTCAATTTTTATTAGCCCCAGCCAAACTCATTGATACAACTTCCGCTTTGAATCTTTTAAAACTTCAAAAATTACCTTTGCATTCTAACAAATTGGATTGAAGTTTCACTTTAAACAGTTCACAATAGCACAAAAGCCGTTTACATTGGCTGCAACTAGCGCTGAAATCTCTTACTCATTATTTGTTATTTTGGTTGGCTACAAAATTAGAAAAATTACAACTACAATAACAATACTTGTACTTGGGACAGTGCTGGGTCTAATCGCTCAGCTGGGAGATGATATTTCATTTTCATTTCCCCCCAGTGACTTTCTTGTTTTCACTGGGAATTATAGAAAAAGTTTCTGAGCAAGCCTCAACTCGTTTAATGTGTAAATAATTACACAAAGAAAAAATCTACAACAAATATAAAAAACTTGCTGTAGAGTTGCCCTTAATAGAAGTCTGGCAGAATGCTTATTAAAAGAGTTCAAACAGGTTAGAAGTTAGGCTCATTAATTGGCTTAATTCATATTGAAGCCAATTAGCTTAACTGTTGAGTTGTTAAAATACAAAAAAAATATCTTAAGTAGTTTGGGAAGTGCAGTGTGATTAATGAAGCAAAGTTAGTTGGCTTATTATGAAATGATTAAGGGGAAGAGTTAGCTTTATCCTTTATTACGACTGTAAACAGCTTTACGACATAAATTAAATCACATTGATTAACTGTGCGCATTTCATAACCCAAAAGTTGTTGCAACTGTTGTCAGCTGTCTGGCTTTAGTTTTTCCGGGAATTATACGTAGTCCATTAAGCCAAAATATATGGCCCGGCCCACATTGAATGCATTTATTATGAACTTGTTGTAATAATTTATTGTTGCTCAGCTTAGGCTTAGACCTCACCTGAAGCTGCATTTGACACGTGATAGAGCCCAAAATAATGCGAGCGAGCCTCAAATTAATATAATAACAATATTTTTAACGTTTTTTTTGTTTGTTGTTGTTTGTTGTTGATGACATAAGCGCAACGCATGACGACGACAAAGCAACTGAACCTGAACCAAATTCAACGCTCAAATGCTCCACATACGAAAAAGAAAAAGAAAAAACTTGTCCACCTGCATTTAAAGCTTTTCCCTGCAAATTAAAACTGGAATTTGTTTTCGCTTTTCATTTGCATTTTCATTATGTGAATTTTGAAAGTGCGTCGCACATAAATCAAATGTTAATCCAAATATTGTTTGCTATTGGAATTTGTTTATTGATGACACTTGTTGCACGAATTGCGGCGGCTCAAGTGGCAGCTGCTTTTGACCTCGTGCTGTGTTGTTCATAGGCAACAAGCCAAGGCTTTTACGCAATAAATTATAAATAAATTTTGATGCAATTAAATACGAAAATAATGAAAATGGCAAACAATTGTGAGTTGAATGGATGGCGCAATAAGTCGAGCCTATCTTATCGTTTTTAAATATGTATACTAGGTTAATAAGCATTTTTTATTAAGTGCGTTTGCGGTCTGGGGGACAGAGAGAGAGAGGGAGCACTCGAAATTTTAATACAATGGCTTTATAGGTAAAGGCGCTGCAGCTTGCTATCTTTTATTTAAACTCGTCATATTTGTCTATTTTATAGCTAGATCAATATCATTTATATTTTATGTATTTATTTATATACAGCTAGAGCTCTGATTTAGATATTGAAGCTATGGAGCTATTGCAATAATTTTTATTTTTATATATAAATTTATATGCAGTTAAGGCAATACTTCAGATATCGTAGACATAGCTATTTTATATATTTTTATTTTTAGCTAGAGCAACATTACATATATTAAAGCTATAGCTATACTTTTAATTTTTTTTTATTATTTTAATAATATATATTTAAATATAGTTAGAGACATACTTCAGACATACCATTAAGATTTATTATTTATTTTAAATATAGTATTAAATACTAAACTTGACTATAGCTAAATGCGCTTGTAATTCAAGAGATATTTTAGATATATCTGTAATATTAATTTATATATTTTATTTTTTATATATTTATAGATTCAGATAATAAAGCTATAGCTATATCATTAATATTTATTATTTATTTTAACATATTAAATCTAGTATGAAAAACTAAACGTAAACTAAAAGTAATATAACTAAATGAGCTTGTAGTTCAACAGATATTAGAGCTATAGCTATTAATTTTAATTTTTATTTGTTATTTTATCACATTAAATTTAGTATTAGTTAAAGCTGCTCGCACATACGAATATTAAATTATATTATTTACCATTAATTTACTGTTAGCCACACACACACTGTGGTAATAATTTCCCCCACAATCTTTTGAACTTTAGCAACCGCAGTTACCATTTTCCAGCTTCAGCTCTATTAGATTTGGAATGCTGGTTACCTAATTTCAATAATCTCCATTCATATTATGACATGTGACCACAAGAGCGGGCACAATAATTTTCCCAAATTGCTGGGGCCCTAACACACAATTTGCTTTATATAGAGACTTCAATCAATAGAAAAAAAAAATAAAGGTAATGCCCACTTGTTCAATTCCAAATTCAGTCTAGACGTTGCATAATCTTGGCTGTATTTGATTTTTATGGCCAACAAAAGAGCTCAAACTGCTAAATGTCACTTTTGCTTTCATCTATTGTTTATAGCAAAGAAAATCTATAAAAATTGTTATATATATGGGCAATGGGTAGGTCCGCTGCTAAATTAAATGCGACAAATAGATAAAGCTAGACAAAAGCCAATATGCCAAGCTCAAACAAATTTGCTAAACAAATTAAAATATTTTTAAAAACAGCAGCAGCAGCAGCAGCAGCAGCAACAGGTTGTTGCTATTGTTGTTGTTGTTGTTTTGCAGTTGCTCGCGCGCTTGGCTTTGAGAAATGTGAAAGATGAAAGCGTAAATGCTGATTAAAGATTGTTTCTGTATATATATGCACACTAATCGCTATATATATATATATATTGTTATTTATGTATGCATGTAATTTCATCGCCAGCATATGCAAAGTGAAAGAGGCATTGAAGCTTTAGAGCTGTTTACTCGGTCGTTTAGTCAGTAGACCAAGCTCTAGCCAACTCTGATAACAGTTTGCCGCCGCCTCAGCCACCCGCAGCCACCCGCAACACTCACTCCAACAACAACAACAACATCTAATTTCACAGTCATCAAGTCAACAACGCATTCATCTTTCATCGTTGACTCTCTTCGCTCTTCGCTCCTCGCTCTTCAGTAGAAAGCGAGAGTCTCAGTTACAATTTAGTGCTGCTGTTGTTTTGTTTTATGGCGCCTTGGCGGCTAACTGATTTGCAACGCCCCCCTAGCCACGCCTTGCTGCGCTGGTAATTGTGTCAAAATCATAAAAACAAAAGCAACACATTTTATACTTTAAACAAGAAAGTCAAAGTCATGTAAAAGTTGCACTGAGCTTTTTAAAAATGCAGCAGCAAGAAAGTTTTTATTTAAATTGTTGTATTGCTTATTAATTTATACGTTGCGTTTAATATTTTTATTGCTTACACAACTTGTATCAATTTTTTGAAATTGTTTTTAAACGTTGCTCTACAAATACACACCCATAATTAGCTTAATTGTTAAACAATCTATCATTTCCTCATGATTAGCGCAGCCAACTTGGCTTGCCATCATTAAAGTTTATTAATTAATTTATAATTGAAACTAAACGCCGGCATGCAGCTAATTGCAACTCAAATAGTTACAGGCCCAACTCTTTGATTAATCGCAGCGGCTCGGCTGTTGCAATGCAAATTGTTATTAATTATTAAACAACAATTGCACAAATGTCTATAGGGTTTGGCCTACAGCAAACAAAGATTGTTTATAATCTTTTTAAGGTGTTGACGCTTTAGCGACTCATTAGTCTTTGTTTGTCTGGCCAAAAGCAAAAGTTAAGTTAACAAAAATATTTGTATACGTATTTTTTATCAATTTTCTTTTAGTCAACAGCAGCGTGGGTAAAAAGTTTAGTCATTAAATAAAATAAACTTTTTTGCACTTGCAATTTCAGCAATATTATAAAGCATAAAGAAAATATATATATATAGTTGACTTGCACATGACTTTCATGACATTAGAAAGTAAATTGCCATGAGGCCACTTGGTCAAACGGCAGCAACAACAACTAAAAAATAAACTCGCTAAAAAAAGCGTCAGATAAGCATGAACATAATTTATTTTTTTATTATTGAACTATCAATGCTGACGGCGGGGGCGCCTTGGAGGCCGCAATTGAAAGTCAAGAGACGCATAAAGAAAATGTTAACTACTTATAATAACAACTATTAGCAACTTGCAATTCGAAAGCCAAATGCATTTGCTTTAACTAAAATTGCGCCTTTTGTTTTTTAATCTAATCTTATCATAAAGTTTATTAATTTCTACTGATACTACTATTTTTAACAAAGTGTGGCATAAAGTTAAAGGAAATGCAACGCAACTGGATAAAAAAATATAAAAATTAAATATAACAAAACTGCTGCTTGGCAAACTGTTGATAGAATATAAAAATTTGTAAAACCTTTGGCACTTTTTTCTGTTTGTTGCTTATCGCGCACTTGAAAGTCAATTAGGCATTAATTATAAAAATATTGACGCATCGATGAGTCAGCAGCGATAAGAATTTTTCTAAGCCACAAAATTGTTGCAAGGAAGTTGCAAATTTGCTTAGATTTATATCCAAGCTAACAACAGAATTGTAAACTTATCTAATAGAGCATCTGTTAAATATCTCAATTATATAATAGCTGAACCAGCTGTAGCTTTAGCCATGGCTAATACATCAAACGTTAAAAGTTGTTGCCGAAAATAATTTCAACGGCTCGTTAAATTTCTACTTCACACATTCAACTAATTCAAATTGAACTTTCAAATTCTAACGTTCGACATTCTTTTCAAAGACAACATCTGTTCCCATGCTCATAAATCAAGCCACACATTATTTCAATTTAAAAGAAATAACATTTGAGCATGCGCATGCTTTTTGTTAAATGTCAATTAATTATTAAATGGCAGCCATGCTCGCTTGAAAAATTTATTATTTAATTAACAAGTCGCGGCATGTAGCAGCATCTAAGCTTATGTGCCACACAACTCTGATTCTGACCCTGCGTACACCTTATATAGTATATATAGTATATATATATTTATTTTTTTGTTGGCTCATTTCCTGCGAAAGTGATGGACAAGCGAAGAGAACAACGCCATGATATCATGCTGTGTCTTTTGTCTTATTATTTTGCCTTTTCAGGCCTGATCTCATCATTTTTTGTTTTTTATGCCTATGTTATCTTTATCTTTTGGCTTGTAAGTCGGCAAAGTTTTATGCGCAAGCCACACACAGGCAGCAAAAAGGGTCTAGGGCACATTTAATGGCAACATGATTATCGTTGTAAATCACTTTTCTTCACGGCTAACTAACAACATGTCAACTCTTTTATGAGTTGCATTCTTCTTGAAGACAAGAACTTCCTCTTGTGCAAACAAGTTGTAAAAAAATGTTGTTAAACAAATATTATGTAAGTTGTAAGTTATCTTAGGCGTAAAATTAGCATAAGCATTACAAGAATTTACAGCATAATTTTATACATATTTAGCTTATTTATTAAAGCTTATTATTGTTTATAATATATGTTAATATTATGTTGCTTAGATTTAAATATAACATTTTTAATTGCATATGAATTATAGCAGCTGAAAGAAATTAAAATACAGCTTATAGAAAATGTATTATTATTATTTATCAACATTTTGTAGCAAAGCAATCAAAATAAATTGTTACAATTTTTTTTTTTCAAAGCAGTTAAAGTAAATCTTTATTATTTTTCTACATTTTATACTATAACTTGTTTTTTTTTTTTTTATATTTTAAATTTATTTAAGTTACTATACAATGTTAAGAAAATTTGTTTTTTGTAAAGATTTCTTGATAATTTTTTTCCAATGTTTTTCCAATTGTAAAATAATCTATTCCAAAATTAGCACATTTTATTTTCTGTAATTTTTGTATTTTTTTTTTGTTTTTATATATATTATATTATTAAGTGAAGAAGCAGTACTTCAATTTCTTCAATTTAAAATTCTTCTATAAGTAAATATTATTCCTATTTGATTAATAATTCAATATTTTTGGTATTCAAATTTGTATTCAAATATTTTAAATAGTACACAATTTTTTATCTATAACACGAACTTCCATTATTTTATTATTTATTATTATACATGCATATTTTTTTCATTAATAATTTAACTTTTGAAAAATCGACATCAAGTCCTTGCAGCTGATCATTAAATTTGCGCGTATTTGATTTCGAATCGCTTATGCGGCATAAATTCAGCCAATTGTCTGATTTTAAAACGCTGATAAGCAAACATCAGATAAACTATAAAAAAATCTTATACAATGTACAAAAGTAAAACTAGTTTTATTTATTGCAATGTGTTTGTTGTTTGTGTTTTTTTGGGCGCAGCAATTACGAGTACAACAAAACACAAAAATGTAAAAAAAAAATTAACAGTCACAAATGTCAGTCACGCTTAATAAACTTTTAAATGAATTTGGCGAGCCATGTACTTCGGTCTGGTCTGTGGTCAGTCTGTGGCTTTGTTGTCGCACTTTGTAATCAAAAGCCGGCCGGCCACAAATACTTGCAACAAACTGTAGCCAAGCGTTAAAGCTGAGTCAACGCAAATGAAAAATTGCATTTAATTGTTTAAAAGTTATGTATATAGCAAGATATAGCCAAATACACAACATACAATTGAAAATTGACGCTGCTTGGCTCATTGACAATATTTTTTTTCCATTGAACTCATGTCAGGTGCGCCCCACCACGCCCCCCTTCTCAATATAAAGTGCAGTTTGCTCAACATGTTTATGATTGCTGAACTCGTTTCGAGTTTGCGTTTTTATTTACTTGTGTATGTCTGTTATTTTTGTTACAATTTATTTTTGCTTTCTGGGTTTGGTCAGCAAACTGCGGAAGTGTAAAAAAACAGGTGCTGGCAACTCAAGAGGGGGGGGGCAGTGGGGGGCTCTTGCATATATTATTGTAATTGGCAAGCTAAACAAATTTTGTTTGTGCAGAGCGCTATATTTAATTGTTAACTTGCTTACACTTTAATTTATTACTGCAGGCGCTAATGTCTTTATAACTGTACAAACAATTTTATATGCAATTTTCGTATCAATTTCCTAACTCTCTATCTATTTATTTACAGCCTTTGACAATAATAATCATCATCATCATCATCATCCGCATACGCCGCTGGTCGTCTCGCATAGAAAGGTGAGTGCTTAAACTTAAACTTTTATTAGCCTCTCTATATATTTATTTATTTGTTGCTTTGTTTTTATGAGCCTCTCGTTAGCAGTTTGATATCTTTCACGTGTGTCCATCAGCAGAGTCTGAAAAGTGCGCTCAGTGCCCACAGATTATAGATTAGAATTATATAGCGCTCGTTAACTCGCACTCAAACTCATTTACATGAAGTATTTTGAGCTACGTGTGGGCAGCTTATGGTTCCGCTTCAGTTATTTAATTAACTTTATTTTTTATATACAATAAATGACAGTTGAACATGTGCGCTAATAGAATTTGCCATATTAGCAACAATCTGCCTATGAGATAATGGCCAGACAGCTGCTTGTAGGCATAAGTAGCAGATTAGGCAGATTTTTTGGCAATATATAAATTCAATTAAAAAATGCCCCTTTAAAATATATATACTATATATTAGGTAGAATTAATTTTAGAGTGAGCAAAAAGTTAAGCGTCTACTAAATTTTAAATCTATAAATTTATTCTAAGCATCACTCATCTTAATGAGCTATGGGCTTAAAATCAAGTTCAAGCCATCGCTAAGAAAGTTCTCAAGTTTATATATTTTTTTATAGTCTGCTTGATATATTGAATAACATTTTAAATTCGTATAATTTTGTCGTCAATTTGATAATAAGAATTTTTTTACAAGCCAAGCAATAAAGATAATTAGATAAGCTTATAGAGCTGTAAACATTATGCCAAAGTTAGAGCTAGTGAATGCCCGAATATATGTATTAAAAAATATATATTAAAGATAAAAATAATTTAATAGATTTTTGAATGTGTCAAAAAGCTTTTCATGAATTTGTTTTCGCTCACAAAAGTTTTCAAATCAATTGTGCGGCGCCCGTTAACTGACAATGCATACTGTACTTGGCTAGTTGAAATTATTGCGACGTCGCAGCGGCTTTAAAATGCCCTGCTTAATATATTATAAACATTTAAAAATCGTTTTCTTTAGCGTCAATTTGATTATAATAATTATTTGTTTGCAAGTCAAAATAGAAAGATAATTAGTTAAGATTATAGAGCTGCAAACATTATTCAAATATATTATACAAATGTATAATGTATATATAAAATAAATATATTATTTGATAAAAATATCTAAAGTTTAACTTTATATATTTATTGACATTCAAGAATTGGTTTATATGCAACTTGCTTGCCACTTTCAGTTAAATGGCTTAGAGCATAACAAGCTAAAGCTAAAAAATTAATTCTTAGCTTAACAGCCTCATTTTATTTTCTTCGTAAGCATATTATTAATAATTTTTCCAAAGAATTTTCTCAATAATTAAAATAATAACGCAATTCTATATAAATAACAGCCCCCCTATTTAATTTTTTTTATTAGAATTTTATGCTATGAAACTAAAGTTTTATGCACACCCATTGACCTCTGCTTAAATTATAAGAATTTTATTTTATAGTAACCGCTGGCAAGTTTCTTATTCACATGATGCAAGACAATGGAATTGGTTTATGTTGAGCAGTAACTAGCAAAGAATAACGAACGACCTGCATTGACTAGCTGCATATAAATTTTCACACGCACGCATACACGCTCATTACAGCAACAGCAACACTTAATTGAAAACGGCAGCAGCAGCAGCAGCAACAGCAGCAGCAACAAGCGCTGAGCTAACTAAAAGATACATTAAAATCAAGGCGTAGAGAAACTTGCGCTTCCATGTTACGAACTCTGGAAGGCAAGCAAAGAGCTTTGCCTGCCTTTTGTCTGCGGCTAAATGCAACAAGCGATGTTGTTGTTGTTGTTGTTGCAGTTTTAATTACCAAACCAATTCATGGCTGCCCCAAAAGCAGCCAAGGCATCTTACTAACGATCATCATGTGAATTCTCTGCACACAACGCCCCTCACTACACCCCCCCAAGCACTAAAGCTAGCAGCCAATTGGCTTTTTTTTTATTTTTTGGTGGGAACCATCAACCCAAATGCATTTCAAACTGAAAACACTTTCGCACTTGTGCCGCCGTCTAAGCCTAAAAGGGAGTTGTGGCATAGTTCAGTCAGTCGGCTATAGCATCTGTGGAAATTACCGTAAAATTACCAAGCTTGCAACAACAACAACAACAACTTTCACACATTATGCACTAACATTGCTGCTTGGCTGTTGTTGTTGTTGTTGTTACTCATTTTGTTTTATTGCCTGCTAAAATATTTTGTGCCGCTTTTTGAAAATTTTCTACTGCTTTGTCATGCTCTAAGCAATTTAACTGGCAATGCAAAGCAAGTTGAACATATAAACAAAATTCTTGAATGTCAATAAATATATAAAACTTTTACTTAATTTTAAATGCTAATGAAATTTATTGAGCTTTGCCTATCATTTGCATATAAACAAATTCTTGACTGTTAACAAACTTATAAATTAAAGCTTAAATTTAAATATTTATGTTAAGTTTATTGAACTTTATAAAAATTGTTGATTACAAATTCTTGTCTTTCAATAAAACTTTTACTTAAATTGAAATGCAAATTTGTTTGTTATGTTTGCAATTATAGCACTAACCACTTGTACTTTTGCGTATACGTAATATTTATTTATACTACACGTGCCGCCAGTCTATTAATTTAAATAGTTTTGTTATACAACAAATGTTGAGTGTGTGTGTTTGTCTCCCCCAAAGAATAAACAAGCTCAATTTAAATTTATTTTTGTAGCAATTATTAAACATTTGCTGTAGGGGCTGAGCACCCCAAAGCACAGCAAAGCAAAGCAAATCAAAGCGAATTGCACTGCACTGCGCAAAAAATTTTACAATTGCAGTGACATTTTACGCTTTAGCTAAAGCTCAAACTACACTTAAAGCCTGCTTGACCTTTGTTTATTTGTGGGCTAAGGCAAAGTACGAGGCACGAGACTTAACTTGGCTCGCGACTCTTATGCAATCGAAGCGCCTAATGCGGAACTTTGGCCACGTATCATGTTTAACATTTATGATGCAAAAAAAAAATTGATGACGCGCAGGCTACAAATTACAAACAGTCTACTAACCGCAAAAGTCTTCATTAGGCGACATTGCCTGCTTAAACTTTTCCGCCTTCGACTCGTGATCAACTCAAGCCAAGTGGCCTAACTGATTTGACTCTGTCTGTCCTAACAATTTGATATGTGGAAGCTGAAGCAGGAAGCAGCCGCTGCCTGTGGTTAAGGTCTCTGACTCTGACTGACTTGCCGCTTCAACAAATCTGTTGGGTTAGACATATGGAAATAAGGGCTTGCTCTCCATTTGTCTGCGCTGCGCCATAAATGGCTTTAAAACTTTGCGCCATTTGTTGATCAATTTACAAACCAAATTCGTAAACGAAATGCAAAGCTTTTGACTGACAGTTGAGTGCGGGAGTTTTGTTTGTAATTGGCTTATGGGCTTTAGTCTATTTTTGGCTTGGAACGCACCCAGTTTATTGAGCATTATAGACAGCTGCAAGAGATTTGTTTTCAAATTAAGCAATTAAAAGCAGCGACAACAGTTACAACGTTAATTGTTTATTTACTGAAATGACAGCTTTTGAACTTTGGCGCAATTAGTTGGCAATGCAGTTTGAACTGCTGCTAACTATAATTGCTAGTCAACATTCTAAACTCGAACAGTCTAAGCTTAAGACAAATATGTAACATTGCCTTGTAATGTTTATCTATTTGTAGATAGCGCAGCCCTGGCCCACATTGCTAGCCTATCAGCTAAATTGTTCATATGTAAACTCATTTTTTAATAAGCCACACTCAACGGGCCATGTCAACGTATTGTAAATATTTGTGCGCTCAAAGCTCAATTGCAATTTAGCAAATACAAAGCTCAGCTGATTTTGTAGCTGACTCAACTTCAATATCCCAGCTACAGTTTCCATTGTGTTCTGGCTAACAAGTCATAGTCACTTTATTTTTGGAGCGTGAACAGCTGGCGTTCCATACCTGTTCCATTTAGCTGGGCGCTGTGTACTTTTATGGGTTCGCTACCTTATGCTGCTGCTGCCACAAAATGTTGCAAGTGGCTCCCCTCTCACTCTAACTGCGACTTGCTTGAGTGCGCCACGCCGTTTGCTTTATGCTCCGCCAGGCTTTCGGTTCTGCAGCTCTACGCATTTATAATAAGCGGAACTTTACACAGTGGGCGATTTCCTGTTGCAGCTGCAAGCGCAGCGCAGCCACTTTTATAGCATTCGTAACCACTGTGCGCAAGTCGAGCGCGCATTGTTCTATGGAATCAATCAATTCACTTGGCAGGCGCAGCACCAGAACTGCCACGTTGAAAGTTCTTGACGATTGACGCTGACAACGCGCACAACGTTGAACATAAAAGTGTCGATCAACTAAACTCTTCATTCTTCATTGTTGTTGTTGCTGCTGCTGCTGTTGATTGTCTTTGCTGCTGTTTCTAGCAGCAATTTTATAATGAACGCCGCCGCCGTCTGTAATTGCGTGAGTCGTGACCGCCCCCCCAACTCCCACTTGCAACAGCAGCAACGTGTGCGGCAAGCAGAACAATGACCGTAAGTTTTAACTATTCATTGTTGTTTGTAGTGCTGCTCGCTGTTGCTGCTTTTGGGTTGTGCGGCCTAAGCAAACACCATTTATTGAATGCATGTCAATATTTGACAAGCGCATTGACCGTTAGCAACCAAATTTGAAATCTGTAATTCAATTGAAACGAAAGCTTCAAGTGCAGCAGCCGCACTTGAAATTAGAATTCAAATGTCTTGGCATTTGCCTTAAAAGTCAGGCACAGGCTCAAGCTCAAGCGGTGGGAACCAAATGCGTTGCACAATAAAGCCATAATTCTTATTATGTGTGTGTGTGTGTGTGTGTGTGTATATTCGTGTGTGTGTAGACGTGATAAAGGACTCATTAAAGCATCACTTGAATGGGCTGGTCTAGCAGCCTCCAAGTCAAACTACATACAATTCAGCCACAGCAAATGAATACACACACAGGCACATACACACACACACACACACACATGCATACGCTTTAGTTCACTTGTTCAATTGCTTTGCCACTTTAAGGCAACACACACATGGAAGACTCTAGAGCGAACCAGTCTTTTGATTACTCTATGAACACAAACTAAGAGTCCATTAGCTGCTGCAGTTGCCAAAGCAAAACAGAGCATTAAAAGCTAATAAACTTATTTATTTATTTATTTATATTAATTGTAATATAGAATTAATTCTATATGACAATAATTTTGCCTAAGCCTTCAGCCTGAATTAACAAATTTATAAAGCACAAAAATTAAATGTATGCATATTAAATCAATTAAGTTGTATACCTTATGTTTTTATTATATTATTATTCTATTATAATAATATAGAAGCTTTGTTTTTAGTAATCAGATAACAGAAATCTTGTAATAAAAACAAAGTCTTAAGCTTAAAGCTTTAAAAAATTTATCAAAAATATAAAAATATGTGAAAAAGAAAATTAAATTAAATTGATTTATTTGTACAAAAATATTTTATATTGAAAATTCGAAATTGCATCGAAACCCGCAACCATTTTTTCTTTTAAACATTTTGAAATGAAACTCGAAGAGTAGCCAAGATTAAATACAACTAAATTACATATATTTTAATTTGTATTAAATTAAGGCTTTGATCTGCCAAAATTCATTTGAAACTCATCAAGCTATGTTTGGATATTTTTTTGAATTAGTCAGAAATCGTTATAAATTGCTATAAATATGTTTATTATATTGAATTTTCAGTTTTTCTAAAGTATTTATAAACATACAAACTGTAAAATTAAACATAAATTAAATCTATAGCTAATTTATATTATAATAATATAATATAATAATAAAAATGCATTTGAAACTTCTCTGTCTAAAATGTCTGCTATTTTATCTATTCTTTATTTGAAATCATTTAATACAGAGTATGCCATATTCGTTGTTTTCTCGTTTCTTTTGCTCAAACTATTCAATTTGGCTGGCAGACGACTCCTCAAGCCTTTTGCATCTTTTTTTTTTAAATGTTTGTGCGATGCGGCCAAATAGAAAAGAAGACGCAAACGAGTTGGCTGCGGCAACAGCAAGTAACAGTTATTTTTACTCTGCACACACACACACAGACACAGACACACATACACGTATAGTTTTTGGGGCCTGTTGCATGCAACATGCTGCTTGCCACAGCTGCTGTTCAGTTTTTTTTTTTGTTTCTGGGAACAACAGGCAGAGGCACTGAGGCTATAGTAACTGGTTGTTCAGTCACGAGTTAAAGTCAAAGACTTAACCGCGTTCTATTTCTATTTCTTGATGCCTAGGCTTGACCCAAACAGCCGTCAATTCATAAGCGCAGTAACTCCCCTCGCACTCGCACTCGCTCTGTCTCTCTCTCTCTCTCTAGAGCTATCGCCTACGTAAGTTCTGGCGGCTTACACTTGCAATTTGACGGCATTAAGCTTAGGGGCCAATTGCGGCCCCCACCACGCCCCACTGCCCACTTTGAGTCATGTGCGCAATTCAATTCTTTCGGCCCTGGCTATAGATAATAGTCCACACCGGAGTTTCTACGTACGGTACTTGAGCCAATTACCCAATTAAACGTTCAAGCATTTTCTGCTATCTCATTGCCGCCATCTCGCGAGCGATGACCAAATATTGATATCGAAACTCGTACATAGTATTTTTGGCAATAAAAACACTCGCTGGACTGACTGACCCCCAGGGCTCCAGGTTTGTAAGCCCAATGGCCATAATGCTATAGTTTGAGTCATGTTCCAGAGGCGTGCACAATTAGCCGTTTTGTTCGCTGTTCCGTTATAGCCTGGACCACAATTCGGCTCAGGCATTAGACGAAAGTACACTGGCAGAAATATAGTTCAGTTGTTACTACCAGGAATTGAATGAAAATAATGTACTAGATTTAATTTCTTGACTTTCTGGAAATAAATTAGCACTCCAATTTATTTTGAATTAAATAAAAAAGATTTCAAATATTGTATAAGAATTGGCTGCAATTTTTATTATAAATATTCAAAAATAAGTGTTGTGTTTTAATTTTATGTCAATTAAAAATTATTTTAGAAATAAATCCAGCTTAACTCTTATTTGTGTTTAAAATAAAATATTTTTTTGATCAAAATTAGCTTGAATTGTTATTATACAAATCAAAAATAAATGTAATATTTCAATTTATATTAGAAACAATAATATAATAATTTGTTAACTTCTCAGTGTCTTTTAATTTAAAATTAAATATATTTTGATCACTTTCAATACCTTTCTTTTGATATAACTTGTTAACTTCAAAATTTTGATTATAGCCAAAGCTAAAAAATGCATGAAATTCAACTTTGCTTATATTTTGTTCAGTGTACTTAACTTGTTTAGCGATTATTATCAATTTTATACTCTTGCCTCTTGCTCTCTCTCTCTTTATCTCGCTCAATGTTTGTAGGTGGTGCTTAAAACTTGAACCTCGACTTGAACTTGACACAACTTTAACAAATTAGCAGCATTAGCTTTATATTCTTTTATAAAATTCTTAATTTATTTGCTTAGCCCGAGACTCTTTTGTATTTGAAGTTAAGTTTTATGTTTTATTTTGTGGCTGGCTGTGCACCACATGGGAGCTCCATGGGCCTGGAGCGATTGTTTTTGTCGCTATCAGGATTCACATTTTATGCAATTGTTTCCATAGAAAGAATGCCTATGTATAAATACAAAATGCAACAGCAGCCAGCACAGCAAGCAGCAGCCGCCAAGTAAAGCTCTTTCAACTTGTCATAGACTTGGGCTAACAGCAGTTGGTTACAGGTCTGTTTGTCTATCTGGCCAGTCGTGATCAATGTTGGCCAGACCAAGAGCAGAGCAAAAAATGCGACGCCAATGTAAAGCAGCAACAAATGCTGCAAAACGTTGAAATGTTGACAAGGCGCTCGGCGACAACGATTAAAATCTCTGGGGAGCCCAACAGCAGCCAAAGCAGCAGCAGCAGTCGAAGCAGCAACCAGTAGAACAAGGAATATCTATACGTAGACGCTCTAGCTGTCTATACAAAAGATACAGATAGTTGCAGAAACTCGATTCACATTTGCACTGCAACAACTGCAACTGCAAATAGTTATACATATATATATCGTATATATATATATACATTTGTCTTTGCGCGCTTTTTGCGCTTTGGCTTTTTGTTTTTTTTTTTTTTTCGTAAATTACAATGCAATTTTATGCCACACAAAGGCACAAGGTACCTTCCACATTGGCCATTAAGCACTTTACATTCAACGTGGCAAGATCAAAGTGGGCGCAATTTATGGCCGCTGATATACAAAAAGATACGCAACCAAAGTCTGAGCTTAGATTGTGCCACTGTGTGGCAATAGAAGAGCGAAGAGCCAAGAGCCAAGAGAGTTGCAAACAGTTCGGACACTTTGTGGTTTGTGCGTTGAAAATTTTCAAATTTATTATGCTGCCAAATAAGCTTTAAATGCAAAAAGTTCGATTGGGAAAAGTAAGCAGCGCAGCCAAAAATTTATTTATAGAATTAAATAAAGTGTATTTATTCATAAATTGCATTGAAAGTATAAACAGCAGCTTAGTTTGAATATAAAACAAATTAAATAAAATTTTAAGTTAAACTGCGAATTTGAAGTTAAAGTATTGCAATTTTATACAAAATATTCAACAGCTTGATTAAGAAATATAATATTAAATATATAAATTTAATAAAACTATAGTAAGTAAGCTCTTTAAATTGAAAATAAAAAGCAGAGCTACAATCAAATTTAAAATTATATGAAGCTCGAACAATGAAATGGGTTGAGATTAAGTAAATTTAACAAATTAAATAAGTTTAGTTAATTGCGAATTTTAAATTGAAGAATTACAATTATTTGCATCCATTCAACAGTTTGAATGATAAATATAAAACTATAGTATAAGCTAAGTATAAGTTTAATTGAAATAAATAAAGCGAAGGTTATTTAAGTTCCAATTTAAAATTAAATTAAATGCAAATAATGAATTGGATTGAGATTACGCTTAACTGAGGAATATAAATAAATTGAGGAATATAAGAGCAAATTATATTTAATATATATTATATAATATAATTATATAGCTCACCTATTAAATTGCAAATCTAATTCTGAATACTTATTCTTATTATTAAATAGTGTAGCTATTAAAATGTAAAATTAAATGCAACTGCAAGAATTTATTTATAAAATTAAGTATGTAAGTAACTTAAAGTTTAATTTAGAAATTTTACGCCTAGCTCAGCTATAATTTCATTTGTAAGCTATAGGTATTTATTTATATTTGTATCGAAACACATTGAAATAAATGATGAGTATTAATAAGTTTAATTGCTATGCATAAATAAAAAAGGTAGAGCTTCATTTTATTAAAATAGCTATAGCTATATTTAACTTTTAGCTTGTAATATTGTGAAAATTACAGGCTCCATTCGCTTTAAAGAACTTCCCTTCTCTGCACTGTTGTTGATTATGAGTTGTAGCTTTAATTTAAACTAATAGTCTAGCAGACTACACAAATCGGTTAGCATACACCCCAAACTGCTAATGTACGTAAACAATTACGTTGAAAAAAAAAGAGCGGACCGACTTGTTGTTGAAGCAGGTTATACAATTTTGTTTATTTATATTTTGTTGCTGTTGCCTTTTTTTTATAAGAGCTGCGCGCTTTTCCAGTTTGGCAAGCAAACAGCAACGAGACTCGTCGCTAGACTCTAAGATTCAATGAGTTTGCATGTTTGACCCAAATACGAGCGCGTGAGAGGCTGAGAATATGAGAAGCGAAAAGAAGAGCGCGGCAAGATAAGAAATATGGCTAAATTATGAATTTCATTTGCAAGTGCGACAGGCAAGAGGCGCATGCAACTCATATCAAGCGACGACAGACAGAGGACAGACAGACAGACGAAGCATAATTATATACAGTTGTTGCTGTATATATGTGAACACATTACGTTCTCAGCTTATCAACTGATTTGTTTGCTGTCTGCAAGGGGAAAGTGAATGTGGGAATATGAAATGTGTTAATGAGCAGACATCGCTCAATGTCTGTGCATATATTTCTAGCTCTAACTGTATTTAGTACAAACAAAGTAAATTGGAGAGCGCATTTAAGCTTCGACCAGCTCTTTTATTTATATTTATATTGTTATTATTATTATTATATTGCTATGTACATAGCCATGCACCTTTCTGTTGCATGTTTTATGCCATTTGCTTTGTTTGCCATTTTCTTGTCTTTTGCCCATTGTCGCTATTTTGCCTCGAAATTTTTGTGTTGTGTTTGTTTCGGCATCGACGTGCGAACTGGGTTAATTTTCTATATATATATATATATATACTCATGGGTAGTAATGTTTGTACTTACAACAAGACATGAAGTACGATATAAATAAATATATTCGCACGATTTGCTGCCAACGCAATCATAATTTCACATTATGAATGAAATGGCGGACATAGCATTTGGCTTTGGCTAATAACTGCAAGAGTTAAGCTATAGTTAGGTTTTTGGTTTTTATTTTGCAACAGCTGCGCGCCTTGAGATTTGTCAAGCTAGCAACAATTATTGTAGAGTGAGATCAGCAACAATTAAAAGTTTGTAATTTACATGCCCAATTAGTCAGAGAAGATAAGTGCAAGTAATCTGAATTTTTAATGGTGAATCCCAAATAAATAATCTACATTATTCGCACTTTGTATTTGTTGCTAAAACCAAAAGTAAAGCATTCAAATTATACAAATATTATTTAATTATTTAAGTCTTTAATTCTTTAACTCAGAATAACTTATCAGAATAATTTATTTAGCTATTGCTGCTAGCGCGCCTGCCTGCCATTAAAAAAAAAAAGTTAAACAAGCGTTAAGTTCTATATATATTTGCAGATAAGATTTATAAAAAACAACTTTCAGTTTTTGTTTTTCATTTGAGATCTAAGAACTAATAAGAATATAATAAGCACGAAGTTAAACTAACTAATACTTTTGGCTTATTAAATACTTAAATGTGATTTTAATTACTTGAAACTTTTATTGTCGCTGTCACAATTTCCTTAAGAAGAAGTTAAGCTTCTGATATTCAAGTAGAAAATCACTCCTGGGGATGAACCTTAATTTGCTTAATTTATTTAATAAATAAAAGAAAATGTAAGACCCCTTAAGTATTGATGATTTCATTGTCATTTGTTTACTAATTCATTTTAGCACAACCTAAATTTCTAAAATATTAAAATTTAAAAGCTTTAATTTTGCTCCCATACTACTTAATTCTAGCTATCGCGTTTCCCACCATCACACTTTAATTGCCATTGCCCCCCACCAATAAAAAAGTGTTTATAAAAGTTCATTGCACACCCTTCATAATATTTACCCAACTATATATAACAGCCACGCCCCATGGGCTTCCTGTTGTCGCCTTTTTTTGTAGTTGCTGTTGATTAGTTGCGCCTGAGCTGACAGCTGACTCAGCTGCAATGCAAAATAAAAAAAAAAATATAATTTGCAACTAAGGCACAGAGCCAGAGGCAAGCCAAAGAATCGCCACAAACTGAAACTGAACGAGCTAAGCATGGAGGTCAAACAAAAGGTTAAACTGACAAGATTGACAAGCGGCACGCCAAATGGCGACAACAGCAACAACAAAAACAACAGCAACAGCGACTTGGTCTAGGGCTCGCCTTGGCGGGGGCGTGTTTGGGAACCACTGTTTTGGCCAAACAAATGTTGGCCTGGCCCGAACTGGAAATACAGTCTGATAATTGCCGCGTTGCATGTTTGTGCCTTTTGTGCCTCTCAACTTTGATATTAGAGAGACAGAAACTGGGATAGTAGCCCCCAATAGTAATGCAAAGTGCGCTGAGAACACGAACTTTTCTTTTTTTTTGCAGCACTAGCGTGTGGGTGTGGCACACACACAACTAAACTCTGCGCTCCATATACTTATTTAATGCATATGCAAACTAAGCAGCAAGCAAGCAAGCAACTAACTAACTAGCTAGTTACTATACTTGCATGCGCCTTTGGTATTTTCATATGCTCATAGCTGAGATCTTTAGTAAAATGCAAACATTCCACATACTTGGCAGTTGTTGTCTTTGGCTTTTGTTGTTATTGTTGCTGTTGTTGCTGGACTACTACTGTTTGCTAATTGCATGGGAAACTTCACACACACAGAAACACACACACACTCAGTCAGTCAGTCAGGAAGGGGCTTGTGTGCCCCTCCTTAGTTTTATTCTTACTTAGTTGCTTGCATTTTTTTAAAGTTGTTGGCTGCCTTAACTTATATAATTTGAGCCCTGGCTAGGCTGATTTGTTATGAGAATATATGAGGGGCATGACATACATGAGATACATATATATATAGAAATACTTATAACATAACTATAAATTTATTTAAAGTCAAGGCAACAGTCAACATACATTTAAAAATGAAAAAATATTAACTGTATGTAAAGGAAAAGCAAATTGTTAGTTTGGCAATATTCTGAAATTTAAGATAAATTACTCAAATGAAAATATTTCTTGTGGGAATGGCAATCAACGCAAATAGGATTTAATATCTAATTGACTTTAAATTTATATAGTTGTCGAAGTATATTTAACAAATAAAGTAAAGTATTATAAATTACTCAAGAATTATTTCATATAAAGTCATTGAGTCCATTAGACATTCCCACCAGTAATTCAATTAAGTAATTGATTATAAAATACTCGAAGTTTATATTATGTCGAATATATTTAAAAATAAAATAAAGTTAAATATTACATTTATTTTTAAGTTTAGTATCAGCTCAAGTGCTGCTTAATTTCATTTAAAGCTATCGCAATTTTCACAGTTATTAATCTTAATGATAAGTCGTGCTAATAATAAATTTTTTTTGGCAATATTCAAAAGTTAAGTTCAATTAGCTTGAGCCATAATTTGTTGTGGAAATGAGCTAAACTCAAACAGCTGCAATTTACTGTTATTTAATTATATACTATACTATTATTGACTCAAAGAATGGATATGATAAATTCTTGAGTATTTTAGTATAGGCAAAGACGCTTTTATTTAAAGCTAAGCAAAGTTGTCGCTGATTTTATATGAAAAATTCGTGAATACAGAACTTTTAAGTGTGTTAAGCTGTTTACAATAATAAGAAAAGCAAATTTTTACATTAATACTATTTATTTAAATGAATATCAATTAATTTCATGTAATATTTGTTTCGGAGGCAGCGATAAACTCTAGCAGCTCTTTTAAAATTTAATTGAATTGGGTTGACTCATTGAATTCATATAAAAGATTCCAAATCTAGCCAAGTTATTGCTAATATAAAGAGCATACAAACTTCTTTACTAACATAATTTCTTAATGTTTCTGTTTTTTTCGTTGTCACTTGTATTTAAAACATTAATTATGTGTTGAAGTTGTTCAAGTTGCTGCTGCACTTCTTGCTGCTGCTGCTGCTGCTTATGATGTAAGTTGCTGCTGTAAGTTGAACCTGCAAATGTTTTTTATGCTTAAGAGCGTTTAGCTGTCATTTGTTAGCCCAGAGCCATATGTCAAAGCAGCATGGAAAATGCCAGTCAGAGTCCCCAGCGGCAGTAGCCAGCAATTCAACAATAGCAACTGTGACAGCATCAGCAGCAACTGCGACGGCAACAACAGCAGCAACTGCAACTGCGACGGCGACTGCGCAGCTGTCACAATGTTTTATCATTTAATTTTCATAATAATAACGAAATCAAGTGAACACACACACTTAGACACATGTAAAGTTGGGAGACGCAACGGCTTTTGTTGAATTGTATAATCCGCCTTAAAGCTTGTGGAAGTTGCAACTTGATTTGGCAGTTAAAACTTTAACTTGCAGCACTTGAGCGTGGGCGGTCAACTCGCTCGTTGATCGGGTCTGTCTGTGTGGGTTTGCTTGTATTTGTGTGTGTGTGTGGCAAGTCTGGTGGCAGCTGCAAATTATTATTTAACGACTTCTTCAATTTGATGTTTTAACACTTTTGGCAAGTGTTTGTTTCTTTTTATTTGTTGGCTGCTTTGATTTTGATTCGACGCCAACACCAAAGTGAAAGTGAACAATAGGCAGGTAAACAAACATAAATAACAACAATAACAATAACAACAACAATGGGCACAATTTGCCACTGCACTTGGGCGGTTGCAAGTTGAAGCCAAAGCTGTTGCACCTGAACTCTAGCGGCAACAATGTTGTTGTTTCAGTTTCTACGAAGCGTCAACTTCAACTTCAATTAGAGTGTCAGTTTAATGAACTGACAGCCAAACAACTACACACACACACACACACACTAAATGGTGAAAAGGGTGCGCAGAGAGTGCGAAGCAGAGAAATTGAAATTGTGCTTGCAACTTCCCCCTTTTGTTGTTGTTGTTGCAACAGCAACTTCAACTGCGTAACTGCGCTGCAAACTTCAAGTGGTGCGTCCTTAACCTTTGCCAACTGCAACTTCAATTGTTCCATATCATTGTTTATACTAATTTGCTTTTATTATTGTTTGATTTGCTTGCAGATTATAAGCGAACTGGCGGAAATAGTTTACACAGCCTTGGACTACAATTTGCCGGAGGATGAGGAATGCCAAATGTCACAGGAGCTGGAAAACTTATTCAATTATATGACAGCCGATGGTGAGTAGAGCAGCAAATGAATATAGAAAATAATAATTAATGAATAGTAAATTGTAATATAGAATGTAATATACAGTGTAAATTTGTAAGTGAAATGCAGTATTAGATCAATTAAATAATAAGAATTATTTGTGTAACGCTAAAAATTACCACATTAATATCTAGAGACTTTAGTCTGAAATCTTTCAAATCAAATTGTAGCAGCCACAGCATCTAGAGAAATTTTATTGTTTGTAGCTAAGTCATTCCATTCATAAAAAATGTTTACCACAAAATAAGAATCTGTTTCGCCTGAAAGCAGCTCGTGACTTATTTGAAATAGATTTGAAATTTCGTAGCACTTCAGTATGTAACGATCTTTTTAGTTCGAATATGCATAAAAGTTAAAGTTGAAAGTTAGCTTCGTTTGAAGTTAAATAAAGACATTAATAACATTGATGTGCCGCTCTTTTGGCCTAATCACATTCTAAAATCGTTTAAGATACTTTAAAATATTTTTTTATAAATTTTATTAAACAAAACTTTAAAACTTTAGGCTAGCTTAGAAACATTTACAGAATAAACGACTTTAGTTTAAATTAAGCGCAGAGTTCACTTAAAAAGTCTAATATATTTTTTTTACTATCCAAAACTTCTTAACTAGAAGCTGCAAAACTTTCAGTAAGCTTTAAATAAAACCTTTGAGCTTTGAGAGTTTATATAAAATTTCTAAAATATTTCTTATAAATTTCTTTAATTAAAACTTAAAAACTCGAAGAAATTTGCTACAAGCAAAGCATTCCAGACTTTATTTTGAGTTGCGCCTCAGAGTGAAGATAAAACAATAGTACATATAAATAAAGAAAACCACACAATAAATAATTATGCAATTGCCTTATATAGTAAGTAGTACAAATATCTGCAAGGTCAACTGCATGAATCACAAAAGAGTCGAGAGTATCAAATGCTGTGACTTACAAACACAAAAACATTTATTTATACTTATTGTGAGACTACGCTTAGATTAAGATTAATTCGTCAGCGCCTTAATATATAAATGAAACGCTGTTTACAGAAAATGATGATGATTGCATTGACGAGGGCATTGAGGAGGGCGACAAGCGCTGGGACGATGAGTCGGAGGAGGAGCGCAACAATACCAAAGAACTGGAGCACATAATCGAGGTGAGTGCAAAGCTAAAAGGCGCTTTGACATTTTAAGATAAATTGCCAAATGCAAATTGAATCGAAATGTTTATTTTGTCGGCATCATGAGTCAGTTTTGTCAGTAGGTGCGCCAATTGTTGTTTAACCTTTTGACCAGCGCGAGACTTTGAGATGTGGAGCATGAGCTGGTGGGAAAAACTTGTTTGGCGCAAGTTGCAAGTTGCAAGTTACAGTTAACCAAAAGTGCGATGCGTTGTAGCCAAGTATCTGTATCTGTAGCTTGAGTCTCGAGAGTAGCTGCGGCTAACCGCAAAAACAAAACAAACGCTCCGATTCTAGATTACAGCAAAAGCAATTTTTACATTGCGCACCAGCTACACAGATATTGAATAACCAAATAGCCATCAAACTGCAAACTGCAAGCAACAAACTTGGCTAACTGGCTGGCAAGTTGAGCTGCTTCTCGGCTCTCGGCTCTCGCTCTTTGCGTAATAGGAAATATCAGCGTGGCGCATTGCTGGCTGCACTTGATTTCACAGCTAAATGCGTTGTTGGAATTCAAGTTACAACCGCTGATCGTTGATCGGTGATCGCTGATCGCTGATCGCTCATCGCATCCGCATCTCAAACCAACAAAAGCAAAAAGACAGAACACGATCATTTGGTAATTTAGCATTGAGGCGTGTGATAAACAGCACTCAATTGCTGATTGAGCAACATTTTGCATGCAACTAGCTATCCAAGCCCCCACCCCTAACCCCCCTCACTCGCCATTAAGTATACGTTCTAGCTGGCTGCGCTCATTTGCGCTCATCAATTGCAGTAGCCGCCTCCTGTTGCTGCTGCTGCTGCTGCTGCTTCTTGCACTAATGAGTCCACTTTATAGAATTGACACATTACTGTCAGTCAGGCGTTCAGGCCATTGCGCAAGCGTTTCTCATCGATTTGAGCATCTCGTCAGTTTTTCCACTTGCCTGCGCTTTCTAACACATTCACGACAAATTTTTGCATATGTGGCATGCCCCCACACCTGCCTCTGCCCCTGCCCCCAAAGCGTTTGCTTGTGAATTACGTGAATGTGCATTGCAGTTAGTTAGTGAGCGCTTGGCTAATTACTAATTACCAATTAGTAGCTGCAACTTGTTGCAAAGATATGTGTAGCACATTAGAGTGGCAGCAATGCGCTTAAGAAATCAATGCAATCTATTATTTATATAATAAATTAAATAGTTCGCATGCAAATTTTAGGCTAAGTCTGCAGCCTGAACCGCTTTTTATTCTAACAGCTGTGGGCAAGTCTCTGCTCCAGTGTTTGTTGTAAATGTTTTTGTAGTGCTACCAAATTTAAAATTCGTGCTCATTGCTGTTATAAAAACAAACATTTTATACTTGAGGCTTTTTTCTCTGTTTTATTTCAGGCTGCGCCCTATACAAACTCAAGCATGAATATAAATTTTTAGATTTTTATAGCTAAAGAGCATTTTCTATTATATTTGCTGATGATTGTATGACGACAACTTTGCAAGCAACAAATATTAAATGAATATAGATCAAATAATATATCTTTGAATTAGCTGAGCATGTAAATTGGTTAGGCTTAAGGCAAGCTATAAATATTGTAAATATATAAAAGCCGAAAGATTGGCTTTCAAAAAATTGTTAATCAAACCATAGAAAACCAACTAAACTAGAAACGAAATAATGTTTTTTAAAATATTCTAAGTAAGCTTATTAGTTGGAATTTAGCCAAGCTACACATTTTGAAAGCTATAAAGCTGTCTTCAAAATTAAAGGGGTTTCAAATTATTATTTACTCCTTTCAACTTCAACATTCCTTGTGGACCAGCTTCAATTCTTGGCCAATGGCGTTCCTTTTGATTTACGCTGCTCATTTTGATTTGATAACGATTAGTGCAATTTTCATGCATTTCAGTTGAGCTTTGTTATAAACTTTATACGCACAATTATCGTATTTAAGTCTAAGCTAAACCTTTACTAACTCTTTTGCTTTATTTTATTTACAGACCTGCCGAAATCACATAAAGCCCGCCTTACCTGAAAATCATTACAAAGCCGTTTGTCGCGCTCTGGTAACAGAAACTATCGAACTACGCATATTTCTGCAGCAAGTGTTAAATAATGGCAAGTATATTTAATCAAAGATATATATATATCTACTCTAACTAATTTAACTGTTTATTACTTAGGCGGTGCTGGCAAGCTAATAAAAGCATCAGAATCATCGCAAACAACGCAAAAGGAATTGGCAAAGCTGGGCTTCAATGACTGGGTAAGATAACTGTCTATATATATATTGAATATATGTTATGAAACGACTTGGGCTAATGGTCTTTAAAGTGGGCTACACTGCTCACGATCTGAGACAATGTCTTTGAGGTTTTTTCGCCGTCTGTTATTTTGGCGCACCTCTCTGCGAGTTTTTGAGTCGCGCTATCATCATCATTATCATTACTATAACTATAACCATTAGCTCATAGAGATCACGCGCCATGTTTTGGCCACAAAAACGCGTGTAACAAGCCGCGTGTAAAGGTTTTCCGCTTCCAAACTCAACAAATGTGTAACATTTTTTTTTATTCGGTTTGGTTTGAAATTCACTTTTAATTTCAATAATCGACTCGCGGCGGTTTTGCCTCAGCTTTCATCCAAATGAATTTGACTTTTATGTGTGTTACACTTTTAATGTGTGTGCCTCACATTAAATGCCAAGAAATATTCATTTGACCTTTGCCGTGTGATATACTGATGTGCATAAATGTCGAGGTCAGGCACAGGAATTTCGCCTTAAATTAAAAGAGACACGCTAATTGGCTAAGAAACACGCAAAAGTTGAGCAAAAACATTTAAAATAGAGCAAATGATATATTGGACAAAGTGTGAAAAGGTTTGCAATAAAAAATTAAAATACAAAAAATAATAAAAAGATAAAACAAAGATTGCAACTTGCAATTTAGGCAACATTTTCTTTTAAATTTATAACTTTAAATTAGCATTTATTTATAATTATTATAGCGCATTTGCTATTCTACTAATCGTAAGCCCTAAACACACCTTTGGTAACGGTTAACGCCCCGAAAAATTTGCACAAACGAAATCCGCACATTGCGTGCAAGAAACGAAATCAAATATGCGTAGCTAAATAACATTAAAATAAATCAGTCTAACGCGTCGTATGCGTAATTAAACAAACTAAATTTGCATTTCAGGCTTATAAAAGTTAATTGGGCCATCAATTGCAACTCCAAAGTGCATTGCAGGGCAATTTTATTGACTTGAGCGCTGCTCTTTTATTTTCTTTCACACTTTTGAAGTATCAGCCAACTTACTGTTATCAGTCAAAGCATTAACTGTTATAACGTCTATTCTCTTGCTTTTTACGCTCTTTGCTTTATTGTTTACTATAAACTTTGCTTGCTTTTTGGTTTTTTCATTTTGTCGTCAGCGCTTTTTATCAAATTTCTTAGAACCTCAACAGCCTTCAGAATGTCACACAGCTCACAAATAAATGCAGCAACTCATAACTCTAACTCTCCGGCTACTGACACCCCACCCATTCGGGTTTGCATGTTTTAATAACACTTAATGCATTTTTTTTTTCAGCTATTTTATATTATTTCTTCTATGCTGTCCTATTTATTATTTTATTATTCTTTATTTTAACCTTTGTTTTGTATTATTATAATTATTAGATCGCTTGTTTCATTTGATCTTATTACTCTCTAATCTGCTTCATATGATTAGCTTGATTAGCTTCGACATTTGTCTGAGTTATCGTGCTTCAGAGTCTGGCAATGTATATTTTTTACGTTTTTTCTGATAAACTGCTTCATTAAAATAACTACATCCAAAATCTAATTCAGTGACATTTATAATAATTCTCTGATCAGAAGTTAATCGATAAAAAAGAGCATGGTCATGCTAAGACTTGAGTGAAGATAGTTCTTTATTATTATTATAACACTTTACATTTTTTCAAAAATGAAAGGTATTAATTTAAGTTGTCTAAGTATGTAACAGGAGAGGAGCGTTGCCCGCCACCTCTAAAGTTATATACTATTCTTATCGCTCGACGAGCTGATGTCGATATAGTAGCAATTGTCCGTCTGTCCTCGTTCCGCTACCTCGCCGTCGTCCGTCGTGGCTGTATGAGTGCGTGTTCCTGCAGCAACTATAAGAGCTAAGAAACCAAACTTGGTATGTAGGCTGCTGCTATATCCAGCACGCAACGCTTTTATTTTACATTTTTTTTTTGAATTTCCTCCCTCCCCGCAAATCGAAAAAAATCGATCTATAAGAGAATACAAAAAATCTTTAAATTAAATCGAAATACAATCAACAAAGATTCGCCTAGTCATTTTTGTGACGGATTGTGAAAATTTCAGAACGATCGGATAAAAGAAGGGCTACGAAAATGTAATTGACATTCAATTTAAAATGTGATCAGCGGGTGCACTGCTGACAAGCGCCATACAAGACGTCGCTGCCTGGACGCAAGCGGCGCCGTCGCTGCTGCGCTCCAGTGCGAAACGAGCTGTGACTGGGCAGTTCGCGTTTTGTGTGTATATCTCTGTTGGGAAGTGTGTGTTTCTGCGCTGCCTAGGTCAACAGTGTTTTTAAAAGTTGTGGCGACCAAACTTTAACCTTCCACGTTGTTTTTATATCAAGTAATGGTATTGGGGTTGATTGAAATTCTTGCAATCATTAGCCAAGAAAGTTAATTACGTAACCAAGAATAAAATTATGATTTAATGCCATGTCTACAGTTAAGATCTGACTTCATTTGGCTATAGATTGTGCTAGTAAAAAAAAGTTTACTGCTTAATCAGTCAGGTAAGCTTTTCTCAAAGTAAACAAAAATCAATTAACAATTGTAAACATTAGAGAAACAGTTAAAAAGAAAAATTAGTGTTCAGCTCAATACTTTTGCATCTTTTCTTTACGTTTTTATTATTAAAATGACTTTTATTGATGTAGATTGATTTAAGTTTGATTGCTAAAAGACTCAAAGCGCTTTTTTTTTTCTTTTCCAAATATATATTACTTAACAATTTATGCCGCAAGCAAAACATTGAATGAATCATTATTTTACCAGTTAAATATTTTATTGACAGGCAGTGTTGAAAAACGATTTTGCTTATGTTGCAAGCTTAGCTGAATACAATAATATTCTGTAGTCTATTAACATTTAAATCATTCCGCACTAACTTCTTAATAATAATAATACAATCAATTTATCTTCACTACATAAATCAAAACTAATTGCATGTCTGAATAACAATTTCTCACAGTGTATGGCCCTTTCAGAGCCCAAACAGTTGGCGTGCTGACATATCTTGTTCACCTCTTAACCGAAGTTATCAAGCATAGCCGCATTCAAATTGCATTTTCCTTACAAACGTTTCGCTTTGCTGCTTTGCTGCCAAACCTGTGTTAATGTTGTTAATGTTATTGTTGCTGTTTTTGTTTTTGTGTCTGTATGTTATGCGGATGATCCATGAACGTTTTTTTTTGTTATGCATAATTGTTTTTTTGTTCGTTGTGTGGCAAAGTTTTTCGTAATGATGGGCGCTACGCATGTGGCTGTATATTTCATGAGGCTTCCGATGCTGCCACACGTGATTTGAGTGATGCGGTTAGCTATGATTGACATTTATTGATGCCGCATACGGCTGCCCTTGGTCATTCCGCTGCTTGCACTAACGCTTGGACAACTCTTGCAATGAAACTGAAGCTGCACGAATTATTTGCCACATTGAATAGACAGACATTTGCACAGGAGGAAGATGGGAAAATATGAAAAGGAAAACGAAAATACATTGTTACATCTTTTTACACAGCAATCAGCAGCACAAGCCGCAGCAACTGCTCAACTGTTTATCCATTGTGTGCTAAATACACTTCCTGCCCCCCGCCACAGACTGGCGCGCATACAAATTACTCATACGCACTGTTATAACAGGCTGCAGAGTCTTGTAATGAGCTGCAAGCAGCAGCTGAGTGGTACACACAGCGGGATCTGTTTGCAGTTAGTTTAAATTAAATTGAAAAAATTGTCTTATATTTGTGCAAAAAAAAAAAGTGAAAAGTGATCGCCTCGTTAAAGTCGCGCAATCAATGAGGCTGATTAAAGTGAGCGGCCACTCGCTCTTGCTGCTGTCTTAACAATATTTTGTGACTTATTTACTTTCTTGCCTCAGCATGAACTGGAAATGTGGAGAACGTTGCAAGTATGTGGCATTAAGGCATTTAAATGATTTATGCATGCAACAGTTTGTAAATCAAGCAAGCAGTTACTATTTGCTTTAGCTGAACTAAATTAATCAGGCATCACTTATATTATAAAAATTATATAAAGTGGGAAAAAGTGAACATTTTGCTTTGTTACTTTTTATTTCATTGAGCAAAATTAATTAATAAATAAATACATTGAAAAATGAAACAAAATATTTTAAATACACATGGATTTTCTATTAATTAATCTTATACAGATAAACCTTTGGATAAATGTTTAAAAGCTTAGAAACTTTGTACATTCTCTTGAAGAAATAAATAATGAGAATAGAAAACGTTGCAATTTGTCAATGTAATTTGAAAATATATAAATATAGTAAAAATAATTTTGATATTTTGCGTTTTTCTTCAATGGAAATTAATAAATTTTGATTAATTTTATAAAACTAAAGCGCTGAACTTTATTTGTAAGCAATAAAAAATACAAATCAAATCAATTATGATATATATTTATAATCTAGTTTACCCATTACTTTCTTCACTATTAATATTTCATCTTATATTATTTAATTTAATTAAATATTTGTAGGCACGCTTCTGGGTGCAGGTGATCGATGAGCTGAGACGTGGAGTGCGACTGAAGAAAAGCAACTTTGAGCGCACACCCATCGAATACGAACTGACGCCCTATGAGATACTCATGGGCGATATAAGATCCAAGTAAGAGTAACAAGAGCGCATTTAATCAAGCAACTAAAATGAAATTTTCTCTTTCTCTTGCAGAAAGTATCAATTGCGCAAAGTGATGGTCAATGGTGATATACCGCCGCGTGTTAAGAAGGATGCCCATGCAATCATCTTGGAGTTCATCAGGGCCAGGCCCCCATTGAAAAAGGTGTGTAGCCATCGAATAGCAACAGCCACAGCCACATCGAAGAGCAACAATTGCAACTTTTCACGGCCTCAATCTGTGGTCTGCGCCAGCTTCTTTCACTCGCCAATTTTTATATATAAATCTTTGATGCTTTGCAGGCCTCGGAGCGTCAGCTGGGACCGCCGCGCAAGCTGATACCCTCGCCCAGGGAACAGCTGATGGAGTCCATACGCCAGGGCAAGGAATTGAACAAAATTACGCCACCAGCTGCGCCAACTCTGAGAGAGAAATGTAAGTTTTGCTTTTTACCAAATTAACTTTTTAGTTTAGCTGTGCCAAGTTTAGAAAGAAAATTAAGCAAGTCAACGGAAATTTTGGGCAACGATGATAAGTTGAAGATGAATTTGCAAATCAAATTATGTGTCTTGTAAATATTTTTAGTACGTTGTAAACTGTAGTATATATAAAATATATATACATATGTGTATATTGAAAGTATTACGTAAGCGTTAATTGGGGAGTTGAGCAGCAGTTTATTTTTGTGTGCCAGGCATGTTATAAATAAATAAGGAAATAATAAGCAACAGCTAAGCCTTTAGACTAAAGTTTGTGGCGAATATTTGAATATTTCACGTCTTTACTTTCTTTTTACAAGAATTTCTTTAGGCATGCGCAACTCCCTTAATATTTTCTGTGTTTTTTTTTTGTTTGTCGCTTGTGTTGTCATCATCGATAGCAGACATTTTAAACGCCAGCCGCTCATAAATTGTTGCGGCTTGTCAGCTCAATAGCTACAACTGCAACAACTACGACGCTTCGGCTCGAAAAAATGGCAAAGAAAATTAAAGAAAAAAAAAAAAACTTGTTAGCAACGAAAAGTTTTCACTGCACTTGTCGGTGCCCCATTGTGCACAGCTCGTCTGTCACTGCCCCCTGTCGCTCGCTGCCCCCCTCACTCGCTCGCTCTTGCTGCCTCTGCATGTTTACTTGGCCAATTGCCGTTTGCCGGCTTATGCGCATGCCAGCATAGATCAAAAACGGCAACATTTTCCAATCGCCACTGCTGAAGGAAGCGTGCAAAATTGTGACACACAAAGATAGCGATGTCGACAACGTTGCTGCAACAGCAACAGTAACAGCAACAGCAGCCGCAGCCGCACGACAACCTCAAAGACAACGATGATGACGATGATGATGACAACGACTCTGACTCTGACTCTTTGACTCTGGCGCTATGTTTGTTTGCCTGTCTGTATGTCTGACTGTCTGTCTCTCTGTCGATTGTCTGTTGTCTGTTTTGTTTGTCTGCTGGCCACGCATAGCGCAGCGCATGCAACAAAGCAAAGCATTAACAAAAAAGTATGGCATACTTTCGAGCGCGTGTGCATAAATTTGAATTTGTTATTGCGCGCTTGCAAATAGGCAACGATTTTTATATAAAAGCAACAGCTTTGGCTAAAACAAGTTTAAAGCGTTAATTTAAATCACTTAGCTGCTTTTTATTTATTTTTTATATTCAAGCAATTCAATTGTGGCATTATAATAATATATATATTCAAAATAGTTTAAATAAATTTCCATCTCGAGGGATATCTTGCATATTGCCCTAAATTAAGCCAAGCTAAACTTAAGTTTGCAATCTTTCTTGCCACTCAGCGCATAAATCTCTTAAGCGCTCTTAATAAAGCTAAGTGCAAAACAAATTTCAATTGCCAATGCTCTAAAATTGTCTAAACGTGCACACATTCACTTTCATTAGCTGACAAAACTTTTACAATAAACTCCCACACACATACGAATACGTATACGTATACCCTACGCACTTGCATACGTCACGACGTCGCTCTTTTAAATTTAATGACGTAACAACAACAAGAGCAGCAGCAGCAGCAAATGTGAAATGTCAAATCAAAACAAAAGCGCCGCACACCCACATAGAAGTGCGCTCTCTTGCTCTCTTACGCTCTTGCGCGCTCTCGCTCTCGCTCTCTTGCGTCGACGCATGCGTTTGGCCTAGTCAAGCTTTGGCAGTTTGGCTGAGTCGACAGTTTCGCGTTGGACTTTAATGCAAACGGTTCGCGCTGCTTGTGGTTGCTGCTGCGTTTAGCTGTTGCTGCTGTTGTTGTTGTTGTTGTTGTTTCTGTTGACAGCAGACAGACGCGCGTGGCACAAGTGTAAAAATGCTTGCAAATAAATGTAGTTTAAATGTAGCTTAAAATAAAACGAAAAACAGTTGATGAGTCAGTCAGTCTGACAGCTGAAACGCTCTCCAAGCAACCCCCAAAATTCAAAAAAGCCCACAATACGCCAGAGCTGTCAAAGCTATAAAACTTGAAGGGGGTTGATTGCCTTACGGATCGATAGCCTGAATGCAACCGTGCAAAAGTGAAAAAGCAACAACAAAGCAACGCCAAGTGCCCAAGTGTGTGCTATGAAGTGAAGTGAATTTGAATTGGAGCAACAACTGAAGCAGCAGCTGATACCCGACAGCATGCAACGCCAACTTTGAGCCAAACTACATCGC
The DNA here is from genome assembly GCF_011750605.1 of Drosophila busckii. Classification (NCBI taxonomy): domain Eukaryota; kingdom Metazoa; phylum Arthropoda; class Insecta; order Diptera; family Drosophilidae; genus Drosophila; species Drosophila busckii. The sequence goes on from NC_046604.1 coordinate 4,819,187, forward strand.
AAATTAGCAAAAAGTTAGCACAGCAGGTTTAAATAAAGCTAACCAAATGATGCCAACAAGCGACAACAAGCGACGCCCAGCGCTGGCAACATGAAGCGCTCGACGGCAGCGGCGGTCTTCAAATCGCATCACATTGTGCGCAACGCGGATATTGTTGATGTCGCCAGCGATGCGTCGCTCTACTGCAACAGCGGCAGCGGCAGTGGCAGCAGCAGTCGCAGCAGCAGCGGCAGCGAAACAGAGCACGCCATGGAGACAGTGGCAACGCCTGAATCGGACTCCCAAACTCAGTCGCAGCCACAGCCAACGCCACGTGCTGCGCCGCGTGCGTTAAATACAAATCCGCCAACGCCAAAGCCGCGTCAGGCTGTCAAGCCAACCAAAGGTAGAAGCGTCAAACGAAAGTTGCTAACACACACACACACACACACACACACACAGACATTGCTTTGACCTGGTTTCAATTGCACTTTCAATTGAGTCAGAGCGAGGGGGAGAGCGAGTGGGGCATGTGGCACGCTTTGCATGTTGCAAGTATAAGCTTTAAGAATTTATTGCCAGCAGGCTTTGTTCTGTTTGGCGTTAATTGTGTGGCCAAGTCGACAGGCTTAGCTTAGCCAGGCTAAAATGCATGTGATGGCATCTTAAGTCAAGTTGTAAAGAAAAACTCAAGTGGAGCTAAAGCAATCGATCCAACGTTGCAGGCAAACTTCCTTCCTTCCTTTGTGGCAATTACCATATAATAAGCACAGCTGGCATTTAGTAAATTATGTAGACATAGAAGAGAATTTAATAGAAGCTTTAAATAGCATTAAGTAAATTTTTCTTTAAATATAAAAGATATATTAGTAATTTATACTCTTAGCAAAAAGAGCAAACCAGAGTAATTATTCAGAAGTTGTATAATAAAATAACTGCCCTTCTCTTTTTATTATGCTTAGCAATATTTACTTTGAGCCAACTAAAATTTATTATAAGTATTTCATTTTTTCGTTTTTAGGCAGTGTAAAAGCCTAAAAATATTTAAATATATTTTAGGCAAAGCTGAACTTACAATCAATATGCAACTTTCTACTTCTATGTAATTTATACTAATTTTGCTTACATTTTTTAACTTTAAATAATTTACTTTAAGCCAAACAAGTTTCTATAATTCCAATACGTGAGCAGCTATTGCTCAGTCTTTCATATTAGAAACGCAAATATTTGTTTCAATTTCTTTTTTCTGTTGTAAAAGAGAATGAGCTGCCATTGATAACCTGCTGTCTGCTAAGATAGCCGTCTCCAAGTCGAAGAATTCTTTCGAGTGTAGACTTCCGTCATTAAAAGAAATGTTGAAAGCGCATGAAACTTGCTCTTTCGCTTAATTTCCCAAGCACTTTTACGCGCATTGCGCAACAACTAAACAGAAATAAACAAAACCTCACAAGCAGCAGCATTAAATGCGTTGGGCTTAACGGTTCAAACCATAAGCAACGCATAGTGTAAAGCCGTCAAAAGGTCTTATTGTCTAATTGCCAACAAACGTTAAACAAAAAAAGGGGCGACAACCTAAAGCAGTTTACAATCGCGTCCAAGTCTTAGACTAAGTTTGCTGCTTATGGGAGTTGCAGTTGCTTATGTAAGCGAGTGCGCTTGTAATTTCAAACAATGCAAGCAGATTTCTCATGTCTGTCAATCTGTAGCTTTGTGCTTAAAGTATTATGTATGCATTTCTATTATTGCAGTGCTTCCAAATTCAACAAATTCGACGCTGTCACGTTCCAGGCAACGCCTCATCAAAGTGGATTTCTCAAAGTGGCAGGTGAGCTCTCAACTCTGTCACAATTTTCTATTGCCAGCCATAATTAATATTATTACTCTATCAATAGGACGACGATAATTTCTTTGATGAGTCCAGCATTAGCAGCAGCACTGCAGCCTCCACAGCAGCGGCAGCGGCGCATCTGGCCGAGCTGCATCGCTACTCACAGCCCAAGATGCCGCCATATCCCATTGGTGGCTACATCATGGGCAATCAGCCGCGACACTCGGACGCTCATGCGACGCTGCTGAGACCCAGACGCACAAGTAAGTGTTGCTTAGCTTAGTTAGCATAAGCTGCAAAGCTAGTTGTTGTGATATATGAGCATTCAATATATATATATATAGTCCAAAAACGCATCAAGTATGAAGAAACTAGTTTTATGTAGGGAAACCTAAGAATCGAAAGGCAAGAAATTCAATAGGTGTGATGACTTTTAGTTTATGTTGCAAGCAGCGCAAACTTGATTTTAATTTATAACATTTACCCAGTTTATATTCTACTTAAAGCTTTAAGCAGTTAGCCTTGATTTTTTAAACTATTTTACTTATCAAACTTTAAATGATTCTGTTTTATATCAAAAACTTAAACAATTGATTCTAATTTATATAACAAGCTTGATTTTTAAACTATTAAACATAGCTTTAAATTTTTGTACATTTTAAATGTTTACTTTACTTTTAGCTAATTTATTTCTTATTACTTTACTCTTTAAAAAATTCTATTAAATGCAAGCACTTAGTTAACTTTAATTTAACAAGTTTATATGCAAACAAAAAGAATAGAATATTATATATTTTCTTTAATTTTAATACGTTTAAAGCAAATCAGTTTAATTTATGATTATGAAAATTAACTTTTTAAAATATATTTGCTTTATAAACTTTTCTAATAAGTTAGTTGATTTATTTGTTAGCTCAACTTTTTCTTCATGCTGTGCGCTATTTGCTGTAATTTTTTTAAATGTTTAGCTTTGCTTTATATCTGATACGGTTTATGTTTATTAATTTTAATTTACAACTTTTAATTTCTTACTTTTTTTCCCCACAACTCCCAACAATCCAACAAACACACACACAAATATAAAATTAATTTTGTCAAAGGTATTTAAATGTTACTTGTGGCCTATACTAATATTTGGGATATGTACTGCTAATTTAATTTTAAACGCAAACAAAATGTGAATTATATTTTGCCAAAAACAAAAACGCACTAAGAACAAATTGTAAGAAGAAGCAGCCGCCGCAGCAGCAGCGCAGCAACCGCAGAAGTTGGTGTGGGTCAAGGCAAGCTGACAAAAGCTGATTGGTTATGGAAGCACACACACACACACACACACACACACACTGACACACAGACACAAGAGCAATCTCGAAATACTTACTTATGTGTAAAGCAATGATAAAAACAAATAAAAGCAATATTATACTTAATTTGATAGATCATGATCGATGCATGACAGTTTATTTGGCTTAAGGCAAACACTAACTTATGGGTTAACAAATTTAATTTAATTGTAATTGTTGTAAACGCAAATCAAATTTTATATATAAAATGAAATTATGCTACGCTTGGTGCAGAGGAGCAACAGCAGCCGCAGTCGCAGCAGCAACAGCCGCAGGACGATTCAACGAATAACTGCGCTAATGGCTTGGAATGTAAATATGCCTAGCATCAAAAAATAGAAACGCAAATTAATTTAATGCTTATTAATGTTATGCTTAATTCGAATTGCATTTAGTTTTAATTACATTTGTCGTTGGCATTACTTACACATAATTTAATGAATTAGTGAAACAAACTAGTTGCACGCTTTGTGAATGTTCCTCGCCCATGTCCATGTCTTGTTATCGTTTTACTCATATGACATAAAACGCATACGCCATGTGTACACTTTGAATTGACTGCCAAGCTAATAATGCGCATTTGCTCGTTTCTTTCTATGCTTAGCTTATGACCTTGCCACACAAAGTGAAGCGAGACGCGCCTCAACGCGTCGCCACACCATCGTCGGCTGTCAGAGCAATGCGGATGAGCTGCCACCCACGCGTCCCGAGTCGCGTCAAGCGGATGACGTCAAGCCGGTAAGTCCCTTGTGCCTTGTCGCTTGTGCCTTAATGTCAACTTTAACATTTTATTGCATTGCAGAGTCCTCTGCCCACTCCTTTGGCTGCCGCTGGCGACGAGCCGACGCCGCATTCAACATCCTCGCTTGGCCCATGGAACAAGTCGTTTATGGACAAACAGACCTGGATGGAGCGTGGTGACGATCGTCTGTCTGTCACCCTGGCAGAGATTATGCACATACGCTCCGTCATGACGAAGGCCGAGCTCGAGGGCTTGCCCATGGATGTGCGCGTCAAGGAGGATGTTGAAAAGCGTCGCGTCTGCTTTCTCTGCCTGCGCACGCGCTTCTCCTTCTTCGGCCCCTACGGCATTCAGTGCAAGCTCTGCCAGCGCACTGTCTGCGCCAAATGCTACACCAAGATGCGCATACCCTCGGAGCACTTTCGCAATGTGCCGCTGGTACTGATCTCACCATCGCTGCTGTCCAGTCCGGCCAGCTCGAGCACGCCATCGCCATCGCATCATGCTGCCCATCAGGCGCACTCCTCATCGACAGGCAACATCATGGACGATCAGTTCCCCAAGTCGCTGATCGAGCGTCTGCTGCGCTCCGAGTCAGAGCGCAAGGTAAGCAACGCGCTTGAAATTTAATAATAAATGCCGAAATTATAAACAATTTTAATTTGCTTGCAGACTCGCAGCACTGTGGGCAGTGCGCCTTCGTCGCCCAAACACCAAAGATCAAACATGAGCACGCCCGGCATTAGCGTTGGTCCTGGCGCTGCTGCCGCCGCCGCTGCCGCTGGCGCTGGCCAAGCTGTGGAGGCGCTGCACGATCAGGCCTCCATGTCTGCCTCCTACTCGGCGGCCATGCGTCCCTCAGGCTTGCAGCAATATCAGCAGAAGCAGCAGCACTACAACAACTGCATGTCCCGCAGCATGGAGGGACCACGCAGTCTGCCCGTGCACAGTCCGGCGTATCGACCGCTGTCCAACAGCAGCACGCTGGAGCGCAAGTAATTAAGCCCACCAGCTGCCACCAACTGAGCGCAGCACTTGACTGATTTTCCATTTCTTATTGCAGATCACGTTTCTCGCGCGGCTTTGCGTGGTTCTCCTCGGGCAGTCATCTGGCGCAGACGCAACAGCAGCAGCAGCAGGAGAAGGAAAACCTGCGTGGCGAGCAGGTCACAGTCTGCAACGATTGTCAGGGCCTGGTTAATGAGATTACCAGCTCGGTGAAGCAGAAACGCAGCTCGGCGCGTAATCGCACGATACAGAATCTCACGCTGGATTTAACGCCTGTCTGGAAATAATTCAACAGACTATTATACCCTATATACAATTATACATATGCATATTTTGAATGGACTGTTGTATACATTAGAATGAGACCTAACTATATATAGAGAGAGAGTGAGTGAGTGAAGAAGCGAGAGCGCGTTGTAAATCGTTAGAAAATGTTAGTCTAATTCTTAAGCCAAACGAAAACAGAAACAGCAAAATCGATATAACAAACTCGCTGTACATTAATTATATAATGGCTAGAGATCAGCTTAAACGCCGCACACCCCACCATATAATTTTCGTATTAACATAAACTGATTATCGCACGTACATTTAGCATTATACGATTATATATAAAAAGTATACTAAAGCTTACATTGTTTGTAATTGTTTAACTTATGTTTAGCTGTTGTTTAAGTCTATTCGTAATTTCGTAACTATATTATAACTATATATGTATATGCAATAGGCTATAACATTCCAATCCAAAGCCTTCGACTTAGCATACTCGATCTACATTTACTTCGGTTGTTCCATTTACTCATTAACCTAAAGTTGTGAATGCTGTTGAAATTTTCCTTTGGAAAAGCAAAACAAAAAACGATCGATATATAAGAGAAAAACCACATTTCCGATATTCTCAGACCTTCTTGTCTAAGCACTTATATTATATTAGCTAAATTAATTTTTACGCTAAGTTGTAAACCGAACGTACACTATTTAGCTAAAGAATTCGCTTAGTTTTATTTAAATTTATTGAACAAACCAAGTGCGACTATGTTTAACTGACCTCTAGCTGCTGATATCATATGATTTATAACTATTTATGCTAATTGTGCAACATGGAAAAACAAAGCAACAAATTTTGAAAATTTTATGTTTTTTTCTTGCGTATTGTAATTTGTAAATGCATTTAATATTTGTAATTTATGAAGTTTATATTAGTTTTTATTGGTTTTAAGTTGAATTATATGTATATTGATATCATTTAACAACAAACACACACACACAGAAAAGAAAACAAAAATACACAAAAAAGTAATAAAAAATAATAAAACTAATAAAAAAAAACTGCATTTAAAGTTGGAGAGGTTAAGAGGAGGAATCCAATTGGACATAATCATAAAAAGGGAGCATTCTAATCTTATTGGAAGGCTAGACTGAGAGTGGACTAAGCCAACTTTATCTGTTCATCCAATTGCGATCGGCGCTTGTTGCTTTTGTCTAATGAGAAAATAGGCCACGCTGAAATAAACTAGCAGTAAAAATACGTCGCACTATAGCTTAAGTATTTCCTGATTATATGGTCAGCAAGCTGCTTCCTCCGTTGTAGTGTGGGCAACCAGTCACTGACTCATTGGCGCAATCAGAGCACGTGTCTCCAGTCTTGTTTTTATTGATAAGTCAGTTGAGTTTGGCTTCTGCATTAGATGTATCAAATAAAAGGTCATTGTATTTGTAGTTCACAAACGTTTATTTTATTGTGATAATTTCTTTAAGTGAACAAACAAAAAACGGTTTCAATTATTAAAAATAAATTAAGAGTTCGTCTCATTTTATGTAAACTATACATATTTTTCACAGATATAATCAGTGTATCTCAAAACTTATTTTACTGGAAAACTATCAGATGAAACTGAATGTCACAAGAAACTATTTGAGTAAAGCTAACATCTAGAGCTAACGGTTTGCTTTCTGGGCGGGCATTCTACTCGCGACGCTGCTTCTTGTTGTTGTGTTTGTTATCGTGGCCGCCACGTTTACGGCCAAAACGTTTGTTGCCCTTGTTGCGGGTGAAATCGCGACGCTTCTTCATGAAATCAATGGCCTTGGTGAGGAATTCCTTCTCCTCCTCCTCGGTGGCCTTGCGCAGCGGCAGTGAGACATCATCATTGAATTTAAGCTGTGCATGATATGAACATTAGAATATGTATTAAGGTTAATATATTGAGTATTGCTTACCTTAGCTTCCTCCACCTTGGCAATATATTTTTCAGCCGCATCGGCTTCGGTGAGACGCACCGAACCTTTAGTGTCGCCCTTGTTGAATTCAATGAATGCAATATCAAAGTCCTTGACTTTTTCAAAGGCCTCACGAATTTCTTCGCGGGTGGCTGTATCTGGTGCACCCTCAAATACAACAATAGCATTCTTAGGTAGCTCAATTTCCGGCTCTGGCTTGGGTTCCTTCTTGTTCTTTCGCTTCTCAGCTTTCTTTTGATATTCCTCTTGTTTCTCTTTTAAGTAGTCAATCTGCCACTTGCGCAGCAGTTCACGCTGGTTGAAGACCAACTTCTCCTTATTCTCAACGAACTCCTTGGCTTGCTCCTTTGTGTCAAAAGTTACAAATATGCTGCCCTTGAATTTGTAGGATTTGGTGGGCTTGTCGTAGTGCTTGCGCATTGTCACATTGACTACCTTCTCGTAGGTGCTGACAAAATCCAAAATGGTAGACATTTCAGTGTCCAATGGAAAGCCTTTAGCATAGGCGGTGCGCTCCTGTATTTCCTTGCGACGCTCCTCATTATGTTCTGGAATGGGACGCTCGGGATGGCGACGGAAGCTCAGCTTGTCCTCGCTAATTTCAACAAGACCATCTTCAGATTTATTCACTGCACTGACGATTTCATCAGAGTCTGTGCTGAGTGCTGCCAAACGTTTAAATGTGATCAACACCGACAGCGGTACCCAGCCGCCCTCATTCTTTGAGATTTGCTCGCTTAGGAACTTGTCACGATGTAGATTAGCATCGCCAAAGTAATACTCAATCTGCCGTATAATGGCGCGCTCCTGCTTTGTGTATTGCTCCTCAGCTGCCGGAGCAGCGTCCTCCTTTACGTCGCCATTCTTGCCATCTGCAACTTCTTGGCCTTCGCCCTGGGGCTTTACCTCTTTCTGTGCTTCCTCGTTAATCTCAGCAGTTGTGGCAGCCATTCTTTACCTTGTATTTCTCTAGTAAATGAAGTAAAATCCAAGCCAAACTAAACACGTGTGAGAAAGGTGCTGGAAAAGTGGATGACAACGTGCTTAAGAGTCGATAGTCATCGTTATCGAACGCATGCTTCTTTCATCGACCAAATACATTTCGCTTTTCACAGCACTTAGCTATCAATACTAACTGCCATTAGATACAAACTATTTAATTTTTACTTATTTTTATTATTAAAATATTAGACTTCCTCTACGAGACGGAAACGTTGATGCTGCTTCTCCGGTATGACATTGAAGAACTTCTTATAAATAGTTTGATCCTGCCTTCCAGCATAGTTACGCTGCACCCAGGAGTGATCCCAGTTGGGATCAATTGTCTCGCAAGTGATAACCACTTTGCCATGCTCCATTGCGAACAGAGTGCCATTTCGTCCGAAGCCCACCTGGCAAGGGTAAACATTCGATGTGAATTACATTTTAATTGAAGCATGTGATATCATAATATAACACGCTTTTCTATACTTACGTTCAGGCCAGGGTGAAAACGTGTGGTCAGCTGTGTCGCCAAAATGGTTCCCTCGGAAACATTGTGTCCATCAAGCACACGCCATCCACGATGTTTTGGACGCGGATGACCCTTCTTATTGCGCGTGCTGCCACCGGTTTTCTTGCTGGCGTTTCTTATTGTTGCTGAATGGAGTTTGTAAATATCAGCTTGATGCCACTAAGACGTAATGAGGAGGTACTTACTCAATAATGGTTGGTCAGCCTTTAAGCACTGAAGAGTCACTTTTTGCATTATATTAAACGACATTTTAGTTAATGTTTTCCTATGTTTATGCAACTACTACTTAGTGTGACCGTAAACTGTAAGTCAAATAAATACTAAAACCATATGTTTTTCCAGTGCTGTACAACTTTGTTAGCTTTAGCCGGCTTAAGTTTGTTTATGTATTAAATATATTCTCAAAGCAATGGAGCCAACATCTCAGCCACCTACCAAAATGGATGATACATTTCTACGTCATAAGATTCGTGAGTATGCAAAGCAGCAACGACACAATTTGCGCACAAATGCAAACGATGCTCTACGTTTCGGCTTGGGTCAAATCAAGCAAGAGATTTGTGAGTTGGAAAATCTGAGAGTGAAGGATGTGCAGGGCATGGCAGGACGCATTAAGCGACGCAAACATGCCACTACGGAGGATATGTATCGCCTGAGTCATGCATTTTTGCAGGGCAATGAAAATATCAATGCGTTTGCAGCTACACCAGGCGCCATACAAGTCATTGTCAAGGAATTAACGGGTAAGTGTAATATTAATCTTAAGTAAGTTAAATTTACATTCATTTGGCACGCATTGTTTAAGGTCCAAATGAAATGCGTCGAATGGAAGCCGCTGACTGCTTGTGCAATCTGTCACTTGGCGAAGCCCATGTTTGCGAGAAGATTACCACCTTGGCGGGCAGCTATCTGGTGACTTTTTTGCACAGCCAGGAGTCGCGTTTGGTGCGCAGCTGCCTCTGGACATTGGCAAACATTTTGTTCAGTTGCAACAAATCAGCAAAGAATCTGTTGCAAATGCAGCTGGTTACAAAGTTATGGAAGCTCTATACCGCGCCTACAGATGATGTGCATGCTTATCAAGACGACGCAGGTGTTTGTCTGTATTTAATAGCCGCACAAGTGGCGTCTGCCGTCTCTAGCGAGGATCGTCATTACATTGCAGAACATCTCCAGGAAAAGCAAGCAACAGACCCCGCTGCCGACTACTATATGTTTATAGTATACCAATTTGAAGTTGTGAATATGGAGCTTGAAGGACATTGGCAGCATTTGTATAATTTTTTTGTGGCTGAAAGAAAGTTTGATCTAGTCAAGCCAACAGATAGATTATCCTTACTCTACGGTGTGCGTGTATGGGCTAATATTTTAGCAATGAATGTTAAAATCAAGATAGAGCACCAACCATTTATTAGCACACTAAATAAATTATTTGGTCTACGAGATGAGGGGTTAAACAAAGAGCTACTGCAACTGCTTCGAAACTTTATTGAACTGTCTTCTGTAAATTGTGTTCAAATTCTAGAACGGATACAAGTCTTTGCCTAAAATATATTACAAATATTAATTTTCAATTTGTTAATTTATTCTAATGTTATTTATCCTAAATATATAAAAATTGTGTTACAAATACTTTCGAATGAATGTCAGTAAAAGAAAGGGATCAACATTTTGAAAAAAATTGGCGTCTTATTATTAAGGAGTGATAATAAATATTAAATTTTTATATTTTGAATTGGGTTTAATGCCCTGGAAAAGTTTTAATTGTGTTTTCGTAGTATGCTTAAGCTTATTGTAAATATTAAAATTTCTATTAAAAATACTTTTGTATGAGTACGTCATTAAATGTGGTGAGAACATAAATCACAATAGAATACTTTAGTTAAACATAAAGTAACACAATAACAAATTAAAATACAATGCACAAGTAAAATAAAATGAAACACACGGGGTACTTAAACTGATTGAAATAAAATAAAATAATTTAAGTTAAATGTCTTCTTCGAATAAAGCAATTATGCGACGTCTTTCAGCGTCATCGTCTTTGGCGCTGCTTTGGCCATTGTGATGTTTACCATTGTGTAGCTCCAGCTCACTCACCGAGTCGAACAGCAAGTTGCATTGATTACAGCGTGCAGCCGAGATAGGCAAGAGCTTGGCACTAGCCACGGACACAGGCGATTGTTGCTGCTGTTGATGTTTTGGCGTCACCGTGGCACGTTGTAACTTTTGGAGGAATGTGGCACGCTCATGTAAGACTGGGGGAGCTGGAACAGTCTGAGCAGCTGCAGCAGAGCAGCGTATTGGTATTGGTTTCATTACCACCGGATGGGGTGTCTGTTGAGAATTGCGACTCTCGGAGCGCTCTATAGCGTATAACACATTATTCATGACTGTAATGGGTGTAGTTGATCCACGATTAAACTGATACAACGAACTATTCGACGGCTCATCCAACTTTGAGGGTGAAAGTAGCGTATTCCAGTTACTTGCTTGTGCCTTTTCAGCAGTTTCCGGTGGCACTTCAGCAACTCCTTTGCCTAATTTTACCTTATTCAGTTTGTCAGCCAGCTGCGTATCTACGGCATGGTCCTGCAACCAGTTGCAAGTCTTGCAAAAAGCAAAAATCATACGCCTAATAAACTCGTGTGGTGAAACCATCTTCTGCTGCCTGATCTCCAGCAGCATTGTCACTTCACCTATAAAGCTAACGAATTGATATTCCACACAGTTGTCAAGATGATTTTTATGTGTGTCCTCATGCATATAGCGTTTGGAGCATGCTGGGCATTTGTGCTCCTTCCACTTGGGCTTCGGTATAGTGACTTTAATGTCCCTTAACTGATCTTGCTCCATAGGATCATCCTCCTCAAAATTGGTTTCGGTGTAGTTATAGCAATTCTTGTCTTTGCGTGACAATGCATTCTCTTCATTATCATCACTGGAGCTGACCGCTGCATAGTCTTCGTCCTCAGCAGTACCATTGCCGCTGCCGGTGCCTCCGCTTGTTGAAGGCAGCTCCATTCTAGCCTGTGTATGAGTTTATATTAATTTGTTGTTGCTATGACTAATTTAATTATCATACCTGTGTCTGATTGCGTTGCTTGTATAAGAATTCGCTAAGACAGCGGATACGCTCCTCATCAGTGCGGTTGTTGCCCCTTTGGGTTGCCACTTGATTTATCAGTTTCTTATGCACTTTGTCTGTTGTTTCCAGATGTGCGCTGTGATTGTTCAATAGCAAATTGTCTACGGGTCGCTGCACATAGCGCAGCTGATCTGCCGTAATAAGTGCACTCTCCTTGTCGCTGACGCTCTTAATGTTAATACGGCCCTTTGATTGTTGTTGATAAAGCGCGACTAGCTTTAAACTAAGCGCATTTTTAATACACTGCTCACGAAATGTAACGGCATGCTTTAAGTAGGATATGCATAGAGCGCATATATGTAACGGCAGTCCATCTTCGGGAGAGTTCTGCAAAAACAATGCACATTAAATATATACACATACATATGTAAAGCGGCATAAGTTTTCTTTTACATACATTCAGTCCTGTTGTTTCTTCGAGTAAAATGTTTATGGGCTTCTGATAATTCAGAAACTCATTTGGCGAACCGTGTAGATATGAGGGTATCTTTTCAAAGATATTATATTGGGCGGGACTGCTACAAACACGGCAAATATTTTCGCACGTCGTCATTTTTACTTAATTTTAAGTCTTAAAAATACAAGTACATTTGCATGTACACCAAAACAAAAGCCGTATACAAAAACTGACCAGTGTTGCTCTACAAGAAAAATGCGAAAAATATGCAAAACAGCTGCGGTCAACAAACTGTCATCCAGTGTACAATTCATTATCAAAACAAAGCAGAGCTAAATGTAATTTGCAAATAATTTAAAAACTTTTGTCTGTGCAACGTGTTGATTAACGTGCAATCAGTATGAATAACGATAACCCGAATATAATATTTAATCCCCTAATAAGCAGCATACAAAAAGTGGTTTTATATGAGACACGCTCGGTAAGTTTTTATCGGTGCTGCTATTAAATTACTAACTATATTCATTCATATTTTGCAGCGCTTATATTTAGTGGGCAGCAACAATCGAGAGACGCGTTTTCGTTTACTCACCATCGATCGCCTGGCGCTGAACCGCCTGAGCATTGAGGAAAATGCAAATGAGTTTAATAGCTCGGACATTAGAAGATTCGTTTCTTCGCTGTCTGGTTCTCCTAAAGTCACCTCGGCCTATGGTGTTTTAGGCTTCGTGCGCTTCTTGGAAGGCTATTACCTGATATTAGTGACCAAGCGGAAATGTTGTGCCCACATTGGCATGCATTTAATATATACCATCAAGGATACGGTGATGGTGCGCGTCAATGAGGTGACTTCGCAGCGACCGCCACATCCACATGAAGAGCGTTATAAACGCATCTTTCAAAATATTGATTTGCGTAGCAATTTCTACTTCTCATATTCCTACGATTTAACGCGCACTCTGCAGTATAATGAATCAGCTCCTCGTTATGTGGGCACTAAAGTCGATTTAGAGCGTGATGAGCCACTGCCCGACTGGAACAAGCTGACCAACAATGTAGCCCAAGCACATGAGCGTGTTGACTATGCATTCCGCAGTGATTCACGTAAAAGATTTGTTTGGAATGCATATCTGTTGCAGCCCATGGAGGGACTAATGCTGAAGGACTGGCTGCTGGAAGTAACGCATGGCTATGTGAGTCAATCTTGCTTTAGCATATACGGCAGACATGTAAATGTCTGCCTGATAGCACGACGCAGTTCGCGCTTTGCCGGCACGCGTTTTTTGAAGCGTGGTGCCAATTTTCAGGTGAGCAAATCTTATATTCGATGTGAATTTAATGTAAATTGAAAAATATTTGAAGGGTGATGTAGCCAACGAAGTGGAAACAGAGCAGATTGTCAGCGATGGCCAGCGCTTATGTGCTTTTACCCAAATGCGTGGCTCCATACCGTCACATTGGTCACAGGACATAAGCAAAATGGTGCCCAAGCCACCTATACAACTGGACATCTGTGATCCGTTTGCGCAGACGCCCTCACGTCATTTTGAACGACTGCTTTTCCACTATGGTGCGCCACTTATTATGCTGAATCTGGTGAAGAAGCGTGAGCGTCGCAAGCACGAGTCTATTATCTCCAAGGAGCTAGAGAATAGTATTGTTTACTTAAATCAGTTTCTGCCGCCACTGCATCACATGAAGCACATACACTTTGATATGGCGCGCCACAGCCGACAAAGTGGTGGCAATGTCATGGAGCAGCTGGCTGTGCATGCCGAGAGCATTATACAGCAGACTGGCATGTTCTACAAGGCGCGTCGTGGCAGTGAGCTGAGTCTGCAAACAGGCATAGTGCGCACCAATTGCGTGGACTGCTTGGATCGCACAAACTCGGCGCAGTTTGCCATTGGCAAGTGTGCGCTGGGACATCAACTGGAGCGTCTGGGCTTTGTAAAGTCTGCCAAGCTGGAATTCGACTCGGATTGCGTTACTATGCTGGAGCACTTGTACGAGGAGCATGGCGATACCTTGGCGCTCCAATATGGCGGCTCTCAGCTGGTGCATCGCATAAAGACCTATCGCAAGACCGCCGCCTGGGCCTCACAAGGCAACGATGTCATGCAAACGCTCAGTCGCTACTACAGCAACACATTCAGCGATACGGAGAAGCAGCAGAGCATTAATTTATTCTTGGGACTTTACAAGCCAGCTTTTGCCTGTATTAAGCACGCCAGTGTCAAAGTCAATTATTTAAATAATTTTTTAAATTTATCCACTACTTTGCAGTAAATCAACCTATTTGGGAGCTGCAGACAGACTATGATATGCACAATGCCTTTGTGCCCAGCACCTCGAGTGCGCCCATAACGGACTGGGTGCGTCATAAGGTGCGCGAATGCTTGCCCTACTCCTGCGCGGACTCCAATAAGCTGGTTAAGGAACTCTTTCGCGTGCACAGCAATGGCCTGGAAATGATTGATTCGTACTCCAACTATCATCAGTCGTTCAAGTGGACCGATCTAAGCGAGCACATTGAGTTTGAAATCAGTCAGCTCGCCACGCGCTTTATGCCCACATTCCGCACCAACTACAGTCCTTTCCAGCGCCAAATACAAACATCGCGCAAAGCGCGTCAGAATCCTTCAATGACTGGCCAAAGCTCCACGAGCTCCACCAACAGCAATTCCTCCAGCGATGAGGGCGACGACAGCTCCAGCGATGAAGAGCTCAGCACCAGTCTGGCCGAGAAGGAAGCCAAGCAAGCCGAGGCCGCAGAGCCTGCACCCTTTACGCTCAGCGCTATACTGCCAGCCATGGAAGAGGTCTACGGCTGCAGCATCAGCACGCCCTCCAAGCAAAACATGAGCATCTACAAGAAGTACGTGCAAATGGCAAAGCTGTCCAGTGGTGGAGCGCAGCACGCGAAGACAGCTGTGGCTCAGCGTGAGCATGAGCAGGCCAAGATGCTGCGTGGCGTAACGCTGCGTCCGCTGGGCGACTACGGCACGGACACATATCTCAGCGTCAAGCCTCCCACCGTGCCCGCAAAGAGTTTGCGCATCTATAAGGAATACTGCAATACGCCGCGTAACTTCAATGCGGTGCCTAAATTTGAAGAATTTGATTTATTATATCAGTATGTGCAACGGCTGGCGAAGCCGGCGCCTGTGAGGCCGCCGCCGCCGCCCGTGTCTGCTTGTTAATTAAATATTATTATAATTATTTATTGCTGGAATATTACAACAAATTACTTATTTAAAAAATACTTTTAAAGTTTGTTTAACAAAATTGAACAGGAAACGAAACGTTCTACGTTTTGGATGCTCAACGCTCTGCTGCTGACGTGGGCGCTGCTTGCTCCTCCTTGGACTGATACGTGTACTCTGTATGCGCGCCATGTGGCATTGAGCTGGACGCTTTCATGGCATTGTAACCAGGCCGTGTGCTCGTCGTAGTGGGCTTATACACATTGCCCAGCTCCTGCGCCAGCATATACTGCTCCTGTTCGGCATAGTCGTGTTCGCAATGATGCTCACCGCAGATCTTGCACTCGTAGATGTTTGGACGCAGCGTAACTTTAATGCGCTGTAAATAATAAATAAATTTTAGAGAGCAAAGTTAAGAGTAGGAGTGAGCTTAATGCACCTCCCAAAAGCTGTCACCGCTGGTGCGCATAAAGTTGATGACTGCATAGCCGGGAATGCAGATCAGCGAAAAGCTGGCGAACATCCAGCCAATGCCATAGGCCCAATCCGGGTAGGTATAGCGTCCATTGTGATATGTGGGCTCCTTGTAATTAATTAAGCTCAGCACCCAAATTGCCTGCAATAATATAAAGATTTAGCTAAAGTGTCTTTGAACTTTAGTGATGCAACCTACGAATAGCAAACAGGGTCCCAGCACCAGCCAGCAGGCCTTCAAATAGATGGAGGGCGCCTTGCCTGTCATTTGCTTAACATTCTTCGAGAGTCGCCCGGTGCCGTAGAACCAGGCTATGGCAATCATTTGGCAAAAGGCCAAGAACATGATGGTCACCGAGGCGGCATAGTGATCCATCAGCTGGAAGTAGTAGATGCCACCTTGTATGATGTTTGGCAGGCCAAACAAGCAGGAGATGACGCAGACAAACAGCACCACAATCTCATGATAGCCCAGATGCCGTTTAATCCAGCGTGGAAAGCCGTCCTGTATGGAGGTGACCACCACCTCAACTATGGCAAATTGAGAATTCAAGCCCAGGCAGAGCAGCATGAAGAAGAACATCACAGCCCAGAGCTGAGCATACGGCATCTTGGCCATTGCCTGTGGATAAACCACGAATATCATGCCCGGGCCATCGCCTATGACATCGCGCACATTCGTATTCTGCTCCAGCGCCAGATTGCCCAGCGTGGAGAAGGCAAAGATGCCCACCAGCAGACTGGTAACCATATTAACCACACTCACTGCCACTGTATCTCGTAATATGTTATTGTTGTACTTGTTGTAGCTGGCAAAGGAGATCATCGAGCCGAAGCTGATGCCCAGCGAGTTGAAGTTCTGTGAGGCGGCATTGATCCACACATTGGCATCCTTCAGCTCCGACCAGTTGGGGCGGAAGAAGAAGCGCAAACCCTCTGCAGCGCCATCTAACGTCACGGCGCGAAACATGAGTATGATGATGAGCACAAAGGGGAATGTGGCTGTGAAGTAGCGCACCTTGGCCGACGACTTAATGGACTTCCAGGTGGCAAAGTATACCATGAGCCAGGCGCAGACCAAGCAGACCAGCAGCTCCCAGCGCATCATGCCCGGAAACTCCAGGCCCGGGCTAATCTGCAGCACTTTGTTTCTACAGCAAACAATTGTGTGTCAGTAATAAAATAAATTAAAGTAAAGTAAGACTTACTCGAAAAACTCCTCGGAGGGTGTGCGCGATGTGTCCGGCGCAGTCACATTCAGCCCTTTGCGCTGCGGCACCCAACAGTCCGGCGTGTTCCATCTGTCATAAGAGATTATTAGATTAGCTATGTGAGGCTTTAACCTGCTTACCTATTGTCGCAGTCAATCCAAGGCATTTCCGTTTTGAACGATGTGAAGAAGTAATAAATTGAGTAGCCTATAATGACGCTATAATAGGTGGACATCAGAAAGGATACAACCACACTGGCCAGTCCCGCTCCTGCGCAATAAATATCAAAGCTTAATTAAAATACTTTTACTATGAATTTAATCTTACATTTAAATTTAGTAAAAGGTCCGCTTGAGTTTCTTGAAGCAATTTAAACGAAATTGAAATAACATAAAATAAAATTAAAACTTAACTTCATACAGTTGAGTTTACAAAGTACTAAATTCATTTTGAATGTAAAAGTTCAATTTGAATTGGATAAAACTGAACAATGGATGATAAAACAGAAGGTAAGTAAAGTAAGTATTTTCTAAATAAACATTTGCAAATTTGAAAGCAGTTTAATCAGAGCAGCTGCGCTTACTAACTTTAAAAGTTTGATGTTTACAAAAAACTGACAAGATTAATTATTTATATGTTATCTAATGTCAACTATGGACAGCCGTCAATGCCAATGTCAAAGTGTATAAAAAGAAAATTTATTAATGGGAGTTTCAAAGAAAACCAACATTTGTTACACAGATAATTATCTGATTAAATTGACAGTTGATCAAATTCACTTTTAAATATATTGCTAAGTTTATTGATGTACATATATTAATATATGTGAGTAATAGAGAAAATATGAATTTGTTATTAAAATTGTTTACATTTTAAGCCCTTAACATTCAGCCTGCCTCTAGATACGCCCATGGATGCATGGGATGCATTACGGCAAGCTCAACTACATTATCTTGTTTAATTTCAGATAATTAAGCTGTCTATATGCTTGACTACTGCCAGTTGATTAAAATTAAAAGCGCATTGTTTTAGTTATAGCCTGGTTACTGCATAGTTCTGACATTTGATCTCAATAAATCATGGATAGTTTTGCATTAAGTCGATTAATCAGGTCGCTTGCATATCAGACCGGTTGCAGTTGGATCACATGCCTCTGAAGTCTAGACTCGCATTCATCTGCATAATTGTCAGCGCAACGCCAATTGGGGCAAGTAGAGACGCAGACGCATATATGCTCGTGTCTTGGTTAAAAATGTTGCCATTAATATTTATTAGTTGATCTCAGCTGGAGCATTTGGGCATGTGGGAGGTGAGCAAGCGTTTTGTTTGCTAGCAAAATATTGACAATAATTAAGCACATTACAAATATGTCAAAGTAATGTTGTTTATTGGATTTATGACTGCGGCCTTTGACTGTTTTCAAATGCAGACAGACAGTGGGAGGGGCGGGGGAGAGGGCGTCATAAACAATCTCGCAATTTGTTGAGAGTTAGACGCGTACGTAAATCGTTACAGAAAACATTTCCGCTTTGGCTCAGCAATGTTTTTGTATTTTCACGCCAGTTCCCTAACAATGAGAGCAGCTAATTAGCATAGGATGAGTGTAAACTATATGTACATAAGATCTTGAACAAGTGCAGCTTATAACTATTTATTAATGTGTTTTCGGCAGCTTTTGTTAAAGCCTTGACAATGAACTTTGTTATGGTTCGAGTGCTGCATTGTCTAATGCCCCACAGAGCGTGTAAATATGTCAACAAAATGGCGCCGCAGGTGTGTGGCCGCCAAGCGAGCACAAAGCGAGAGAGGGAGAGAGAGAGAGAGAGCGCAAGCATATTACGCGTACGTCAGGTTGCGCTATCTGCTGTGCAAATTAATAAATATATAGCTATAGCTCTAGCTAGTGCTGCTTGCAAATATTTCTAATATCTTATCAAGTGCACGGTATTTTATGACTGTGTCTTTAACTTAAACTTAATTAGTATTGAATTGAATTCATGTACTTACCCTTGAACAATGGACACAGCTGCCCCAAGGCGCCAATGGGACCACGGCCCGTATACTGACCCACCGACAACTCCATAAACAGCAGCGGTATGCTGCATATGAAGAGTATTATGCAATAAGGTACTAGAAACACGCCTGCAAATGATAAATTGTATTGTAAATAGCACACAACAATTTAGTAGCACAGACAGTAGCACAGACAGTAGCAGCTAAGTAAGCAAAATTAAATTAATTATAAATATTTGACATCAACAATTGCAAAATTGCATAAGGCACAGATCAGAGCTGAGCAGAGCTGAGTTTCAAGTTGGACGACAGCTCATTATACGCGCTAATGCGCCTGAGAAATGTAAATGGGGCTAAACGGCTGTGGCTATCAGCGCGTCGTGTAAATGAAGATGGACGCACTACGTCGAATGCCTCGCGTGATCAGCGGCAAGAAAGTGCGAAAGAGATGGGGCAATTGGCGAGAGTGAGAGTCAAGCAGCAGCGACTGATGACAGTGACCGCTTTATTTTGTCGGTTTTTTATACTTTTGCGACGAGCTTGAATAAAATTTTAATTTATGACTTTTCAGCGCTCAGCGGAAATGTCGCATAAAGCGCGAATTTCTCAAAAACAAAAAGCAAACAACAGAAAATTACATTTTTGTAGTAGCAACTAGCAACACACAGACTTGTTATCAAAGTATTTGCCGCTCTGAATTTGTGTAAATTGTGTAACTTACCGCCTCCGCTTTTATAGCACATGTAGGGAAATCGCCAGACATTGCCCAGACCCACCGAATAGCCAATGCAGGCCAAGACAAACTGCATTTTGTTGGCCCAGTGCTGTTGGCGCGGCTTCAAGTGGGCCACCTCATCCGACATGTCCGCATAGCTGTCATCATCATCAATGCCCAACGGCCTACGCACAAAAAACAAAAAAACCACAATAAAAGATATAGTAGCATATAATAAATATAACACTTGTTGCGCTATAACTATAGCTTCAGCTCAATAACTATTATTTGCATTATAGTCAGCCAGCCAGGCGCAACTAATTGCTGTCAACGCCGACATTGTGTGTCTGTCTCTCTGTCGCTGTAACCACAGACCCCCACAGAAAACAAACCACACCACAAGCCCAAAGCCTAAGCCCATACACGACCCCCAACAACATTATTTATAGTGCGTCAAATAGTTTAATTGTAGTAATCACATGCCAGGCTGCAACAATGGGGCCTGATTTCAGCTTTGAAGGTGTCAAATGCCGTTGCATTGTTGCTGCTCGCCGATCGCCGAGATTTGTATTTGTAATGGAAATTGAAATTGAAATCGTTTTGTGGACTGCGACTGGGGGTGTTAGCTAGAAGCTTTGGGGCTTTGTAGTAGCGTCTGCCGCTTTAATGAGCTGTTAGCTACGTTTAAGCTGCAAACAAAATATATTTTGAATGAATTGCATAACCAAACGAGACTTGTGTTAGGCTTAAGGCGCTAATTTGATTACAAAAGTGTAAAGCAGAAAACGATAATAAAATACAAAAATATATAAAAATATTTAATAATATCTTTTTACTTTAGTTCTACTCCTTAAAAAGAAGGTTAGTAATATTGTAAACATAAAAAAGGCTAAGTATATTTTTATAGTAGGAGCTTATGATAATATTTTCTTAAAACCCTGAAGTAGTTTGTCTTTTCTTTGCTTTGACTTGAATATTTGGTTATTGAATTTTTTCTCAACTATAATTTATCAGCAGTAATTATTAACGACTTTTGCTTTATATGTTTTTATAATAAAAGTGGACCAACCCAATTATTTTATATTTTTTTAATAATCTTTTGATATTTTAAGCCGCTTTTAATTCCTTATTTTATATTTTTTAATAATCTTTTGATATTTTGAGCCGCTTTTAATTCCTTATTTCAATATTATGTATACGACTAGTTCACCAACTTGTATGGCATCGCATCAAATTTTTAGCAAATTTATAAGCTTTATTTGCTCTGTATGAAATTGAATAATTTTTATAGAACTGAGATTGGCACGTGTCACACTTGACTGCAGCTATTTTTCTATAAATAATATAAAAGCTGATCAAAAGTGTTGAACACAAACTTAAACAGGCCACTTTAGGGCTTAAATAAATGTTAAAATTTAATCAGCAGCATTTCGCTAACAGCAAAAGCAAACAGCGCATCAAAAATAAACTGGAATCACAATTGAATGCCATTAAGCACTTGATCTAAGCAAATAGCACGATCTATCTGTAAGTTATATAATCAGTTAAGCTTAGCGCTTACACTTTGGCCACACGATTAAAGCGAAAAGCGGATTGTTCCGAGTGTTTCGAGGACTGCGCATCAAAATCGTTGCGCTGCGCCATCTTGATCCTTTATATATAAATGCTATAGAGCGAGTTATATATGTTTCACGTTATCCATGCGGACTTTTTATTAAACGTTTTCGAAATGAAGCGCAACTGCACCGTTCGTTGGTTGCCACCGGACTGACTATAGCCTGGCGCCTATGGCTTGCGAATTGAACAGCAAATGGAACGGCGAAGCCTCCAGGCGTCAATTGCTTAGATCAATATGTGTTTAATACACATGTAGAGCTATTTAGCTGCCTTTGGGAACATGGCTTATAAAAATAAAGCTCAGGTGTTGCTTGCGAGCTTATCAAATCCAACATGCGAGCTCATGGTGTTAAAATAATGTGTTTGGCCAGTTTATGGCTGTGATAATATTTGCTCAATTTTTATGCTGCAAACTACAAGTGGGTGCCAAAATTTAAGACGACTTTAAGTGGTGGGGTGGGAGAAATTCTAAAGTGGGTGTGACTTGCTACACGGCAAGAAATAAAGCTTGAAACTTCACTTACTGCGGTGTCTGTGGATTGACCATGTCGAAGAGCTCGTTGGCTGTGGTGGGCACGCGTCGTATGACAAGCTTGCGTCCGTCGGTGGAGCCAATGCCAATGGAGGCTAGCGAGCGCACTGAGGTTACATCCGAGTAGATCTGATTGCCGAGCTCGTGAAAGTTATAGGAACTGCCTCTGAGCGAGGATTGCGGCTGCATGTAGAGCGGATTGGGATGCAGACTGGCGCCCATCGCTGCCAGATTGCAGCTGCTGTCACTAAGACCAGGCAAATAAGCTGTGGGCTCAAAGGTCAAAGCAATTCTAACACATAATGTAGCTAAGACTTACCTGAGACCACGGAGCGCATGCTGCTGTGATGACTGCCCAGGCGTGAGCGCAGATCGTAGCTCAAAGGCGACACCATTAGCGGTTCGCCACCAGACATGGTGGTGGTGGTGGTGCAGGTGAGCGTAGCAGGCGATGACGATATGGCAGGCGTGCAGTAAACTTGTGGCGCATACGCAACAGTCGGACCCACGCCCGTATCGCCATCATCCAGAGTAAACGTCACCGTTGAAGTGGATGCTGCTGCTTGTGGCATCAACGGCATCAACAGCTGCTGCTGCTGTGCCGGCTGTATAACATCCGAGCTAGGCCTGGACTTGATCGAGGGCTGACGTGGCGCTGGCTTGTGCAGCGCCGCGGCCATGGCTGCCAGCGATGTGGTGGAGTTGACCTGGCGAAATGGCAGTGGTGTCTCGGAGCTGCTGCTCACTCCCGGCGTGGCTGGTATGATGATGAACTTGTGTGGCCGCGTTGAGTGCTGGCGTATGAGGCGCGTGGCTTCGTCGCCGTCGCCGCAGCTCTCGGCGCCGCTATCCGACAGTTGGCTTTGACGCTGCGGCATTTGGGCAGTGGGCGTGGCACGTTTGGTTACCACGTTCAGGGCAGTGGGCGAGGATGCTGTCTTGGTCAGCGTCTGTTGAGCGTCAGCACTGTTGTTATCTTGGCTTTGATCCGCCATGTTGTGCGCAGTTGTTTTTGCTTTTAGTTTTCAGTTGTTTTTGTTGTTGTCTTGGTCTTGTGGTTGCTGCTGCTCAATCATAAATTCATGTTAGCCTCTGCTTGTTGTTGTTGTTTATTTATCATTTTAATGCTCATTAGTTGTTGTTGCTGTTATTGTTATTTTCTGTTTGCTGTTGCGGTTGTCATAATTTTCTAAATCACATTTATGCCTTGAGCATCACAATGTCATTATTATTTTTATTTATTTATTTATCTCATGCTTGTTGCTGCTGCGTGTGCGAGATATTTACTTAATAAAAATAAATACATGTTTAAACTTTAAATAGCAAGCAGCTTCTAAAATCACTCACTTCATGCATTTTTGCATATTTTCACATTTCATTTTTAGATTTCTAAATTTTTTTGCAATATTATTTTCATAAAAGTTCTGCTTAACTTGTTACTTTATTTATTTTATTTGAGACATGAGCATTTCATATTTTTGCTACGATGTCAAGGTTATTTCCATTATTTATGTCAGCGCAGCAAAGATAACAGCTCTTGTTAACCTAGTTAACGTAAGCTATTAAATTAAAGTAAAGCCTTTAATTTAATTTTCATTTTTACGAGTGGCTTTAATGCTACATTTCTCTATTTTTTTTTGCGCCTTCCGCACAATTTACAATTGTTTATTTATATAAATAAACAAGCACATGCTTGTTGTTACTTGATTTTGTTTTTATCAGAGTTAAAGTCAAACACTTTTAGCGCACACAGCTCAAACAGAGATACTCACGCATCAGTGCTTGACATCTGAGATACAAAGATACAAAATGGTATCTTATCTTTAACTTTACGACGCCTGAAAGTGGCAAATCCCTCTTTGCCCCCCAACCTGCGCTGCTGTCAGTCTGCTGTCGCATTAACTTATATATACATACATTTATTTATGACTTGCGTGCCATTTGAAAGTTTAGATTGATTCATAGTTAAGCCTAGCGCTACGTCATAAATTGTTTGATGAGGCATGCCTCATATATAGAAACAAACGCAATTATATGGCGCTTGATGCTCCAGTGACTCTGCAGGCGCAAAGGTCACACACTTGGGTTCAAAGCAGCGCAAAGCTTAAGACAATTATACATTGTAATAATTAATTACGCGCATATATCATTTCCATAGCGTTGAATTGTAATGGAATTTATTGATGTCTGACCATGTGCTATGTAAATTGAATTTGCAATTTGCATGAGCTAAGCGCTAAGCCCAAGTTTATTGATTTATATATTTATGCACATACGCATAAAAAGCTGCGGCTATAAAAATTAGCTTACAAATAGAGCTGCTTTAAGTATTTTATCTACACACTAAAACTAGCGAGCAACAAAAACAAAACATCTGTGTTAATGAAGCTGCTGTCCATACTTAGCAAACACTCAAAACACTCAATGCAATAATATTGTTTAGTTTTGTTTTTTGTCATTATACAACATTTGTTTGTATTTGGTTATTTGTTGCTTTTTTATCTTATTGCGTATAGGCATTTAGTGTTTTGTCAGTTGTTGCTAATCAGCGAACAAACAACAACAAACAATGATAAAAACAAGATAAAATAGTATACAAGTTTGTTTTTTTTTATTTGAAATTTTTATTGCACTTTTTGACATTGATTAAAACACAAAACAAAAATTCAACACGTTTCGGCTTTTAAATTTCAATATACACACAATTGCAGTCATTATGCCCATAAAGTCAATTGACATTAACAATAATCAGCAGCGCGCGAGTAATTTAAATCATTTTCTGCAATTTTGTAATGCATTCAACTTTGCAGCGATTTATTCAATTTGTTACGCTCACGCAAACAAACATACAATGGTTAATTTTAATCTATATAAGCATAATCAAAATCAGCTTGGACACACGGCATTGTTAAGTCTAATCAATTACCCGGCGTGCGGCGATAACGTTGCGTATACGCAATGTATGTGTGTAAGTTGTGCGTGGGCGTTTTAATTAATTCATTTTTAGACTAACTTCCAAAACACACGAATTTCCATGACAAGCATGCCCAAGTGACTTAGGGTGTGCTCCGCTGAGCCGAGCCGAGTCGAGAATCTTTGCAAGAAACGTGCAAACACGCGCGCTGTCAAATGTCAACTGATCCACGTTTGCGAATATCGTTTGCAGCTAGATGTAGTTGCTTGGAAACTTTCGGTTACTCAGACTCACGCTCGTTCGCTCTCTCTCTCTCTCTCTCGCTCCCTCTCGCGCCCTTTCGCTCTTTCGTTGGCTCTCGCTTTCGTTTAGCGGCAAACGGACTATTGTGACCGGTTTTCCGGTGCGGCATCTGATAATAACCACAACCTGTTGCTCAGCCAAAACATAGCTTGCCATAAATTTAAAATACAACTAATAAAACAATAAACATATTTAGCATTATACTTAAATTTTGTTTATCAGAGAGAAGCGTTTAACATTTTTTTTTTTATATTTCTTTATTCATATTCATTTAATATTTATTAGTTTACAATAAGCGATTAAAATTATTTCGTTTTTTTTAAATACAATTCTTTATAATTACAATTTAACTATTGTTTGCTTTTTACAATATTTTGTTTTTAATATTTGCTGCCAGTGCAAAAAGTATTTGTTATCAATAAATCTATTGAAAATTGTATGGAATGTCAAAGAAAAAATAAAAGTTGTTATATTAATTGTGAGCGAATTTGTTTATAATTATTTTGTGCACTTTATGTCTTTTGCATGCATTCGATAAGAGAGAATAATTTTATAGCTGGCATATTTGCTGTTAAAACCTGAACACAAAAGAATGCGCTGCTAAAAAATAAGGAAATACCATTTAATTGTATTATTTACAAATTTAAAACTGTAGCTGTGTGTGTAATAAATGGTATTCTCTTTGCTATTTACTCGTATTATAAAGAAATGTCTGCTTGTGTGTGTGTGTTTTTTTTGTTTCTCGCGCCTCGGCTTAAAGTAGTGACTATACATTTTGTTTACGTTTAATAATATTAATTTAAAACTTTCATCTTGAATAATTTAATTAATTATAGCAGCGCGTTACCACTAATACTAGCCAAAGCCGAACAACAAATGGCTGCATTAACTATGAACAAGCGACAGAAACTAAAATTTCGCTGCATAATTTCGGGCGCGTTGACAGTTGATGCAGCCAGCAATGAACTGCAAGCTTGTGGAAGATTTAGTGGGGGCTTTTAACGCGCCGTTATTCGTTGCATTTTTTAAGTAGTTGCTATACTTTCTCGCGCTATGTATTAGTAAATTAGTGGAAGTATGTTTTCTTTTTTTTTCTTTACTTTTCTTGCATTTAAAACAATCACAACAATTATATATTAATTGACTAAAAAACTACAAAAATAATTGGTTAATCATACGGTAGTGTGTAGTAGTAGTAGTAGTATAGTTAAGAGATTGCAGTTATAGCTCAAAATCAAATCCTCCATTAGTCGTTGTTGCTTTGCATTGTTTAAAATTAAAAACAAACCTTAGATATTTTCCTAAGCTCTCTCTATGCTTTAAATCATTTGTGCGCTATGGACGCCTCAGTGGCAGTATATTATTATTAATTATTAATATTATATGCTGTTGCAGCTTTGAGTTGAATGCCTCAAGTGTGTGTGTGTGTGTGTGTGTTTTTGAATTATAAGCCTGGCGGAACAATCGTTTACATATTGTTCTTAGGTTATATGTGTGTGTGTGTGCATATAACTCAAAAAGCTGCTGCTTACTGCTAAAAGAGTATTTTTCATTTACTTGTGTTGGAAAATATTATTTCGAAGGCAGTTTTGAATTTTAAAAGGCGAGCTCTCAGGTCATTAAAATACAAAATAGTAGTAGTTGCATTAAAGTGTCTGTGTGTCTGTCTGTGTGTGTGTGCTATGATACAAAGTGTTCTGTGATTGACTACTACCCAAAACCCTAAACATTTATAGGAAGTCTCTAACTGTATATTACACAAAAAATTATTATTAATTATAAAATCGACTAATGAAGAAGTTGTCGTTAGCAAACGAGAATTCCTTTGTAGCTGTTTGCTCTAAATGCTGAATTCTATTGATTTTGGCAGTTTCGTTCTAAAAAAATTATAAA
This sequence comes from Drosophila busckii, assembly GCF_011750605.1. Lineage (NCBI taxonomy): Eukaryota > Metazoa > Arthropoda > Insecta > Diptera > Drosophilidae > Drosophila > Drosophila busckii. The sequence continues at coordinate 4,846,264 of NC_046604.1, forward strand.
TTTACTTTCAACTACGCAAAATTCTCATATTAGTAAGGACGGAAGTGTGGAAAACAGAACTAAATCAAACTGTTGTTAATACAAAATTAATAATAAAATTATTTTTCTTAAAATGTATGCAATTCTCTTTCAATTTTTACATTATTATATTCATTTTTCATTTGCTTGGTCGTGAGCGTTTTATAAACGGTCAGCGACTTTTCAATTTCAGCTCACAACTGTACTTTTGCTTTTTCTCTTGTTCGTTCTATATTTGTTTCTCTTGCTGGCGAAATTAAATTTCGTTGGCCTGGCTTTTTGCACTTGCTTGTCAAATATTCAATTGTTTGTTTGCTTGTGTGTCTTATGAACTAAATTTATAGCTAGGTGTGTTTATTTGTCGTATTTGTGTTTAGTTGGTTTTACTTCTTTTTAGGAGAGATAGTCCGGTGTGGGCTCTGGAGCGGCGTCCGCATTGGCGAACAGCGGATTGGGGAACTCTGGTGGATGCGGCAGTGGCGCCAAGGTCTTGGGTCTGCGCCTGTAGGCCATGAGCCAGCAGGAGACAGCGACAGCAACGGCTACCAAAGCCAGCAGCGCTGTTATGACCAAGGCAATAATCAAGCCAACCATCGACACACAGATATCCTCCACACGCTGAGCCGCAGGTTTAACTGTAATAAACAATAAGTTAGCTTTATGCATTAAATTAAAGTTTGTTTGCTTACTGTTGGCATCGTTCAGACCAGGACCGCTGCGCTTCTCGAACGTCAGTATGGCATTCGATGAGATGGTGATCTCCTCGCGCAGTTGTCCCTCCACGCCGGAGCTGCTGGCAATGGCTGTTGTATCGCTGGAGTTGTCCGCAATGGCGCGACGACGACGTCCGAACGCGTTGTAGCCACCACAGTTCACAGGTTGGCATTTGCCGAAGCAGACGCGTATGTTACACTGGAATCGAATGTTGTCGCTGGAGGGGAACTTAAAGGCATTGAAGCTGGCGAGCAGACTGTTGGTGTCCGGGTTGTACTCCCAGTTGCCAAAGATGCTCGTATCGGTGGCGCAGCCGTTCTCATCCGTCACCAGATACTCGTTCTGAACATTGTCCTCCATGGTCTTGGCAATACACGAGCGCGCAAAGCCGCCATAAATAGCTGCAAGTGAAAATTAAAAAAAAATTAGTTTAATAAAGATTAAATATTGATTATATTACAATAATTTTTGGTTTCGATTGAATTGAAAAAACAATTGCGAGACTGTTATTATTAAAAAGCTTGAAAATAATAGATTATATTCAATTATTTCCAAATGATTTTCAATTATTTTTATACAAAGCAAATACAAAATTTATAAAAGAAAATATTAGAATATATTTGCGAGCTGTAGCTGATTTGATTTGTAGCTGATTCTTGGCTGCTTTCTCAAATAAAATTTGTTTAAATAAATCTAAAATAATTGAAAGTTTTGAAGATAATCCAAAATAAAGATTATCTTCGCATTATTTTCAATTTTTTATATAATCTCAAATAATCCCGCATTATTATTCAATTATTTTTGGTAACTGGTACTCACTGGCTGGCTCGACATCGACTTGCAGTCGCAGATTGTCGCCGATTTCCGCAGAGTTGATCTCCTCGCCCTCGTTGGTGATGATGCGCATTTGGCAGATGGGCGGCGGGCCAGTGTTGGCGATGGTGCCCGCTGTGGTCAGCATGGAGACGTTGAAGCCGAGCGTGACATTCTTCTCGCCGGTTTGGTAGACACACTTGATGTTGTAGGCTTGGGCCTTGTAGGTGACCAGCTTGGGATGCTTCTGTATGACCAGCACGAAGCTGGCGACATCCTTCACCGCCTGCATGCCGCAGCTGCCAAAGTGGACGCGGAAGATTTCAGTGCGTGGCACAGTTTCGCCCGCCAGATTGACGACACGACGACACTCCTCGTCCTTGCTGTGGCCCTTGACGTAGAGCACGCCATTGAAGCCAGGCTCGGTGATGTGGATTTCCGACTTGGACGCCATCAGCCAAACAGCTGACGACCATGTCGGGACGAGGGAAGTCGGTGCGGAAGTTGGTGTGGTTGCAGTACAGCTCCGGATTGCCGGGTGTAGCCAGTGATGCATTGACACTGGGCGCGATGGTTGACGGCGTTGCAGAAGGCATTGACGCCGCAGACTTTAGTGAGGCAGGGATCTTCGCAGGTCTTGGTCTCGGGATTGCAGTAGCGATTGTCGGCGCATTGCTCATTGCTGGTGCACTCGGGCTGCTCCACGGGCTGGCATTCACCTTGTGGGGTGAGACGGTAGCCCAGCTCGATGGGGCAGGTGCAGCGACCACGCTCGTCGATGACCATGCCGCGCTCCAAGGCGCAGACGCAGTGACCGCTCTCATCAATGCGATAGCCCTGCTCCACTAGGCAAGGAGTGCAGTATTCATAGATGTCCAGCGCTGTGCCGGGTGGGCAGACGCACTGGCCGTCCACATCGCGCACGAAGCCCTTCTCGATGACGCAGAGCGAGCGCTTGTCGCACTGGACGGCGGCATTGCCGGTGTAGCCCTCGAGGCACTCGCAGATCATAGTGCGCACTGGCAGCGTGTCCAGGACGCGGCACTCGGCATTGACGCCGCAGGGTTGGGTGGCATTGCAGGGATTGACGCACTCGCCGTGCAGACAGGCGCGCTGGCTGGGGCAGTCGCTGTCGCTGACGCAAATGGGCACAACGCGCTCCTGCTCGCAGCCATTGCGTCCAGGTTGGGTGCCCGGTGGGCAGGCGCATTGCGGCTGATGCTGGTAGACCTTGCAGCGCTCGTCGCTGGCGCAGATGGCGGTTGTCTCGCAGGGATCGGCGCACTTGCCATTGACGCAGGCCTTGTCCGTGGGGCATTCGTCGTTGGTGCGGCAGCCCAGAGGCGTGCAGCCCAAGCGAGCATTGCCCTGATGTCCAGGCGCGCACTCGCACACCGCGCGATGATCAATGGCCAGGCACTCGGCATGCGGACCACATTGCTCGCCCTGGCAGGCGGGCACGCAGAGCTGATTCCTGCAGGCGTGCGTAGCCGGGCAGTCCGAGTTGATGCTGCACTCGAGCTTGGCGCACTCGAACTCGGGATTACCCTCGTAGCCCTGGCGACAGGTGCACACCGGTTTGTGATCCTTGATGCGGCACTCGGCATTGATGCCGCAGTTGCAAGGATTGCGGCAAATGCCGCGCACGCAGGACTTGTCCGCTGGGCAGTCCGTATCGGAGATGCAGCCGCCCACCTTGACAACGCTCTGGGTGGGTTTGCAGCTGCCGCTGCCGCTGCTGATGTAGCCATCCGGGCAAACGCAGATCATGGTGCGCACTGGCGCTGTGGGTGTCACCTGGCATTGGGCAGGACGCTGGCAAGGCTCGAGAACCAGGCAGGGATCGACGCACTGCTCGTTGATGCAGGCCAAGCGGGACGGACAGTCCGTGTCCAGCTTGCAGGCGGGCTGCTGCTCCAGATGGCAGTCCACATAGGGATTGCCCAGATAGTTGCTGGGACAGCGACACACAGCCAAATGATTCTGTGGACGACACTCGGCATTGGGGGCGCATTGGTTCTGGTAGACGCAGGGATTGACGCACTGCTCGTTGTGGCAGGCCTTGTCCATGGGGCAGTCGCTGTTGCTGCTGCAGCCAATGACGCGGCAGCGCTCGTAGGGATTACCGCGATAGCCGCTCAAGCAGCGGCACTGAGCGCGACTCGACTGCACATAGCACTCGGCATGCTGGCCACAGGGATCGTTGATCAGACAGGGATTCAGGCAGTTGCCATTGATGCAGGCCTTGCCGCTGTCGCATTCGCCGTCGACGCGGCAGCCAATGGAGCGACAGGCGGCATAGGGATTACCCTCGAGGCCGTCCTGGCAGCTGCACACGGCGCGATGCTGCTGCACCTGGCAGATGGCGTTGGTGCCGCAGTTGCAAGGATTGCGACACTGGCGATGCACACAAGCCTCCTGATCCGAGCAGTCGGCGTCGGATTCACAGCCGGGTGGACTTTGCAGCACAAGCTGGCGGCACTCGCCGCTGGCATCGGGCACTTGGGATTCGGGACACTCGCAGACCATTGTGCGAACTGGGACGCTGTCCAGGACGCTGCAGTGAGCGCTTCTGGCGCAGGGCGAGAGCTCCGTGCAGGGATTTTTGCAGGCGGCATCAATGCAGGCCAATCCGCTTGGACAGTCGCCGTCATCACGGCAGATGGGGGTGACAGCGCGAGCTTCGCAGTAGGCATAGGGATTGCCCAGCGGCAGTTGCTCCGGACAGCGGCACACAGCGCGATGCTGCAGCGCCTGGCATTGAGCATTCTGCGCACAAGGACTCTGAGCGCAAGGATTCACACACTGATTGGACACGCACGCGAGGTTCGATGAGCAGTCGTGGTCGGAATGGCATTCCAGGCGCACACAGCGCACGAACGGATCGCCCTCGAGTCCGGCGGGACAGCGACAACTGGCGCGATGATTACGTCCGTAGCATTCGGCATTCAAGGCACAAGGATCGGTGGTCAGGCAGGGATTGATGCACTCGCTGTTCAGGACACTGCTTGATCATCGGCGCACTCCTCATCAGCTTGGCAGCCAAGTGGGCGCGCAGCCGTATTGCGCATTGCCGGAGTAGCCCGGCTGGCAGTAGCAGATCGGATGATGGTTCTTCACTATGCACTCGGCGTGTGGGCCACAGTTGCATGGATTGATGCACTGCGCATTGATGCAGGCCTCCGAAACAGGACAGTCCGAATTGGCCTTGCAGCCCACGGTGATGACATCGGATGCTAAAGAAGATTTATTAATTAGTAAATGATTAATTATTTTCACACTCAATATGAATTGAGATAAGACGAGATAACAGAGAAATGAGTTTAGAGTGAGTCTCAGAATATTTATGCGTTTGGAGATGAACTTCAAGGAGTGAGAATAAGTGTGGCAATGGAATAACTTCCTAATTTCAGCAAGTGCAAATAAATAGCAATTAAATTTATATAAATAATATAACAATTATACTGAGAAATGAAGCGGAGCTGGCAGCAGAGCTTATCCGCCTGTGCTTATCAGTGAGTTGAAGCTGAGCTTGAAGCTTAAGTTGAAGCTGATGTTTATTTTAAGGTAAGCAACTCATTAATATTGAGCCAATATAATTTGAAGTTAAATTCACCGTAGAAATTAATTTAATTAATGCATTTTATCTATTGAATTATTGAAACTGATCACATCGCCTTTATAAATTGATGACAAACTAATCAACATTTTCTATTTGATGCCACATTTTTTAGTTTTTCATAACCAGACAGACTATCGGAGATTCACTCGTATATAAATTAAATTCATTTTGTAATTGAGATTCAGCATTCGTATAAATTCAGTTGAGCTCATATTTTAAAATGAAGCCATGTGGTTAAATATTGTAGATGCAACTTACGTGGCAGACAACGGACGCGGGCGTCTCCAGAGTATCCTGGCGGGCAGCGACAGACGGCGGCGTGCAGCTGCACATGGCAGTAGGCGCCTTGACCGCAGGCATCTTCCACGCAAGGATTCACGCAGCGTTCGTTGCGACAAGTTCTGTCCAGCGGGCAGTCATCGTTGCGCACGCACTGCGGTCCGGGAATCTTGGGCAGCGCCACCTCCGTGGTGTAGCATTCGATGCGGGCATTGCCCTGGTAACCAGCCGGGCAGCTGCATTGAGCGTAGTGATCGCGAGCGCTGCACTGAGCGTTGACGCCGCAGCGTTCGAGGCGACAGGCGTCCAGGCAGTTGCCATGCAGACAAATCTCGGAGCTGGCGCATTCCTCGTTGTGCTGGCAGCCGCCGGCGACAATAACAGGCTTGAGCGGCACACAATTGCCGGCGTTGTCGGAGACAGTGTCGCTGGGACACTTGCAGATCATGGTGCGCAGTGGCAGCGTGTCCAGCACATGGCAGCTCTGCTGCGGGCTGCAGACATGCGGCGAGGCGCAGGGATTGGCGCAGCGTTCATTGATGCAGGCGAGCTTAGAGGGACACTCGGCATCCTCGGTGCACTGTGGCTGCGGCGCTTGCTTGGGCAGCTCACATAACGCGAAGGGATTGCCCTGGTAGCCAGCAGAGCATTCGCACTGCGGCTGATGGCGACGTCCCAGGCAAATGGCGTTCAAGGCGCAGGTGTCCTGTTCGCAAACGGGTCGGCAGACGCGATTCAGACGATCGCAGGCTTCATGATCAGCGCAGTCCTCATTGTACTGACAATGTCCAGTGATGCAGGCCACATAGGGACTGCCCTGGGTGCCAGCGGGACAGCTGCAGACCGCTTGATGATTCTGTGGCAAGCACTGAGCGCCGCTGCCGCAACGCACTTGGCCGTGCGTGCAAGGATTAACGCAGTTCTCATTGAGACAAGCCTTATCGTAAGGACAGTCCGCATTGATTTTGCATTCAGCTAAGGAAGAGAAGAGCAGGTGAGTTGAAGTTGGGCTAACTGCTGTGTAACTTACGCTTGAAGCATTGCACTTGGGGGTCGCCTCCCCAGCCAGCTGGGCAGTAGCAAATGGGACGTGAGTTCTGCACGCGACACTCGGCATTGCCGGCGCAGGGATTGGCCTCGGCACAAGGATCCTGGCAGCGTCTATTGATGCAGGCGGTGGTGGGCGTGCACTCCGAATCGTGACTGCAGCCAGCGGGGGTTTGAGCTAAGAGAATTCAAAACATTGTTGAAGCACAGTTTGTTTGAAGCTTCACTGTAAACTCACGTGGTTGATAGCAGTTGGTGAAGGGATCTCCTTGGGTGCCCTGTGGGCAGCTGCAGATGGCGCGATGTTGCTGTGCCAAGCACTGAGCTGTGCGCGCACAAGGCGAAGCATCCAAACAAGGATTAACGCAAACTCCAGCGCGACACGCTTCCGTATCCTGGCACTGATCGTGGCTGATGCAGCCTTGGTCCTTAGCGGGTTCTAAATTGCATTAAAATCAAAAGATTAGTTACTTGTTCCATCATTGTCTTGGCAGTGCAGCAGTTAAAGAAGTTATAGAGTGTCTAGGTCTTAGTTTATACAGTGCATTGGCATTAAATGCGTGCAGCTTTGCAAATATTTGCTGGGAAGGTATTTCAATATTAAAACTTATTTATAACTATTTACAACTTGGCTGCAATGAGAGAAGCAAAAACTCAAAGAAAAGCATAATTATAAGCATAAGCAATGTCTAAAATAAATTATTCAAAAGTTTGATTCGTTTGAGTTTTTAAATATAATAAATAATTAACAAATTGCAATAGAAATGGCAATTTATAGTTGGATGCAAACTACACTAATAGGCATAAGTATGCTGTATCATGAGTAAACAGAAATCTCTAAAGATTTTTTAGCTTGGCATATTTCAAATCAATTCGTGGATGGTGCATAACTTATAGAGATTTTGTTGTTAGGAATATGTAGCTATGGTGACTAAGAGCAAATATTATAAATTATTATTAAATATTATATACATCATTGCCAAGAGCTACTGCTATTCATAAGAAATGTCTTAAAACTTAGTTCTGGCCTCTTAAAGATGAAGCTGAGTTATAACCAGCTCGAAAATGATTTCATTTGGTGTGAGATTCGAATAATTCAAAATCGAATATATTATCGAACTAAGTTGTTCTGGAATTAGATATCAAATCATTTAAACTGCGTAGGATTTATGCGTATAAATTAAGGCCGAGCTAACTTTGTAATCCAGTTTGCCAATAAAAAATCATTTACCTTAGATAATTGTACTTGGTTTTAAGATATTACCCAATATTTGAAAAATGATTTTCCCTAACAATTTCTTGCAATAATTCCATTCTGTAAAAATTCCTTTCTACAAATTCGTTTATATATAACCAATCAATCAATAAATTAATAAATACTTAAGTCCAGCAGTGTAATTAAATTCATTTCAAATCAAAACATAAATTGCGCATCAATATTGTGAATTCGTTTTAAATTTCATTGCAAACATTTCTTATTCTGTTTGCTCAAACGAATCAGTAAACTTTTAAAAATAAATAAAGTCCTTTCTAAATGAAAACTTGGACTTACCTTTGCGACAACCAATGTCGGCGTCACCCACATAACCAGGCTCGCAGCGGCACATCATGGTGCGCAGGGGCAGCGTATCGACGACATCGCAGATGGCATTGGCGCCGCAGGGATGCGTGACAATGCAGGGATTCTTGCACTCGCCATTGAAGCAGGCCAGTTTGCTGGCACACTCGGCGTCCATGGTGCAGCCCTCGGGTTGAGCGGGCACCAGTTCGCACTTGACAGCGGGATTGCCAGTGTAGCCAGCGGGGCAGCGGCACTGGGCGCGATGATTGTCAACGCGACACTGAGCGCCGACGCCGCAATTGCAAGGATCCTCGCAACGCTCGTTGCGGCAGGTCAGATGGAAGGCGCACTCGTCGTCGCTGCGGCATTCGGGACGCTCGCAGCGCAGCAGAGGATTGCCGCGATAGCCATCGGGGCAGTGGCAGCGGGCGCGATGATTGTAGTCGGCACGGCAGACGGCGTTGGTGCCGCACTGCGTGAAGCTGCAGGGATCGACGCATTGGCTGTTGATGCAGGCCTCGGTGGGCGCGCACTCGGAGTCGGCGCGGCAGCCGAGCAGGTAACAGTGCTGCAGGGCATTGCCCGTGTAGCCTTCGTTGCAGACGCAGAGCGGACGATGCAGCTGGACATGGCAGCGAGCCTGAGGCGCGCAGAGATTCGTTTGCTCGCAAGGATTGCGGCACTGTTCATTGATGCAGGCCTTGTCATTGGTGCACTCCGCATCGCTGCGGCACTCCGGCTTGGGTGGCTCGATCTGTGGCACTTGACGCACGCACTGCGCATACGGCGAGCCGTACACGCACTGCGCATACGGCGAGCCGTAGAAGTGCGGCGGACAGCTGCAGAGCGCCTTGTGGTTGACCACACGGCAAATGGCGTTCAAGCCGCAGGCATGCAGACAAGGATCGCGGCACTGTTGGCTAACGCAGGCGCGTTCACGTGAGCAATCCTCGTTGATCACGCACTCCGGATAGCTGCAGGTGGCGGCGCCATTGCGCACGCGGCAAATGCCGTTGCTGCGGCAAGGCGAGGGCTGGCAGGGATCGGTGGGCTCAACATGACGCGGCGCCTCGCACTGCACGAACGGATTGCCCACCATGCTGTCGGGACAGCTGCAGATGGGACTGTGATTGATGGTCTGGCAGACAGCGCCATAGCCGCAAACTCCAGCGCAGGCATCCACGCACTTGTTGTTGACACAGGCGCGATCCTTGGCGCAGTCCGAGCTGAGCGTGCACTCCGGTCGGCAGCCCTGCGCCAAGGGATTGCCAAAGAAGCCAGGCAAGCACTCGCAGACCGCCTGATCGCGTTGCACGCGGCACACAGAGTTGAGTCCGCAAGGCGAAGGATAACAAGGATCCTTGGGCGTAATCGGCGCCACTTGACGCGTGCATTGCACAAAGGCATTGCCTGTATAGCCGGCGGGGCAGGAGCAGATGGGTATGTGATTGTTGACGCTGCAGTGAGCCTCCTGGCCACAAGTGCCTGGGCAAGGATCCGCGCACTTCTGGCGTATGCAAGCGCGATTGGCTGCACACTCGCTGTTGCCAATGCACTCTGGACGGCAGCCCTCGTAGGGATTGCCAATGTACTCCTGACTGCACTCGCAGACGTAGCTCTGGCCACGCACGCGGCACTCGGCGTTGGTGCCGCAGGGTGAGGGCTGGCAAGGATTAGCAGGCGTCGGTATGGGTGTGGGTATAACTGTAAGCAAAAGTTAAAGTGGAAGATTAGTGACTGTTTGTGTGGGTTGCCCTATGCCTGGTACAATATGCAAACTATTAAATGCCATAGAGAAAGGGTCAGGGTGGGGTCAAGTCAAACGACTTTAATGGAAAATACCTGGACAGCATTTCTCTCTCAAAATTATGCAGAGAATGCAGCTTTACTTATGCCTCGTTTTCACTAGTTGACAAGTAAGTCAATGTTGACCTCAACCTAAACATTGTCTGATTTGAATTACTTGTCAATTAGTTCAAGTGAGGCATAAATCTGAAAATGGGGACTGTGTTCTTACTTTGAGTGGGTATGGGTTGACAGCGACGGAACGGATCGCCCGTCATGCCCGCTGGGCACACACAGTTGGGCGTATGCAGCGTCACCGAGCACTGCGCATTCTGTCCACAGCTGCCGGGGCAGGGATCGCGACACTTTTGCTGCATGCAGGCCAAGTGATTGGCGCACTCGTCGTTCTGGTAGCACTCGGGGCGACAGTTGGGCGGCGTGCCTATGAACTCGGGCAGGCAACTGCAAATGGCTTGGCCGAGCTCATTGCGGCACTGAGCATTGGAACCACAAGGCGAAGGCACGCAAGGATTAAGCTCTGGCGGCGGATCCACAAGTTTTGCAATGGGCGAGCAGAAGCTGTAGGCATTGCCTTGATAGCCTTGCTGGCACTCGCAGTGAGCGCGATGCTGCACCGCCTGGCATTGGGCATTGAGACCACATTGTCCTGGGCAAGGATCGATGCATCTATTGTTGACGCAAGCGTGTTGCTGGGCGCAGTCCGAGCTGGTGTAGCACTCGGCGCGACAGTTGGGCGGCTGGCCAAAGTAGCCTGCGAGGCAGGAACAGATGGCGTTGCCGTTGCGTTCCAGGCATTGAGCATTGGGCGCCACAAGGCGATTGGCAGGCAGGGATTGGCTGGCTGTACGGGCGTGGGTTCATCCCGCACGGGCGTGCAGGCGACAAAGGCATTGCCAGTCATGCGCTCGGGACAGCGGCACATGGCCACATGGTTCATGGCATCGCAGAGCGCGTTCTGGCCACAGGTGTTGGGGCAGGGATCGACGCACTTGTTGCGCACACACGCGCGATTGCGTGGGCACTCCGAGTTGAGCACGCACTCTGGACGGCAGCCCACATAGGGATCACCCTGATATTCGGGCAGACAGCTGCATTGTCCGTTGTTGCATTGCGCGTTGGCGCCGCAAGGCGAGGGCTGGCAAGGATCGGCGGGTGCTGCAATAAAAAGGGATTGGGGTTTAGCCTGCGATACAACGAAGCGAGTGGAGAGATTGGTGCGTTGCCTACTTGATGGTTCTGGTGCTGGTGGTGGTGGCAACAGCCGACAGCTGTTGAATGGATCGCCTGTATAGCCAGGGCTGCATGAGCAACTGGGCGTATGATTAATCACATTGCAAATGGCTGCAAAGCCGCAGGCGCCGGGACAAGGATCGCGACACTTTTCATTAATGCAGGCCAAGTTGCTGGCGCACTCCGCATTGATGGTGCACTCGGGGCGACAGTTGGGCGCAGCTCCAATATAATTGGGCAGGCAGCTGCAGCTGGCGCCGCCATTCACCTCACGGCACTGAGCATTAGGGCCACAGGGCGAGGGCAGACAAGGATTGACAGGCTGCGGCTCAGTTTGACGTGCGGGCGGAATGGGCAGGCAACGTCTGAAGGCGTCTCCGGTGTAGCCAGGCTCGCAGGAGCAGATTGGACTGTGGTTGCGCACAAGACACTGGGCATTGGTGCCACAGGTGCCGGGGCAAGGATCCTGACACTTCTGATTGATGCAAGCCTTATCCGCAGCGCACTCAGCGCTGATGACGCACTCTGGTCGGCAGGCGGGCGGTGTGCCTATGAATTGCGGCAGACAGGAGCAGATAGCCTGACCCTGGGACTCGCGACACTGCGCATTGGGGCCACAGGGCGATGGCTCGCAGGGATTCACATAGACAGGGGGCGTGGCTAGAGAAAGATTCAGAGATTAGCTTGGGCTCAATAGAAGCAGCTAAGCGTGGCGTCTAAATTGTAAGCAAAGCAGTAAGCAACTAAAACTAAAACTAAGACTGAAGCAATAAATAAATATTTATAAAGCAAATTGTTCATGAGTTTTGATGGAGCAGCTGCAATTAAAGTTAGCGAAGAGTTTTTACATGAGACAGCGAGCGAAAGAGACAACGAAGAGCGAAGAGAGTAGAAGACAGAGATTTGAGTACTGCTTAGTTGTTGTTGTTGTTGTTGAAACTTGAGGTTTAGTGGATTTAGTTGGGGGCATGTCTTACGTTCTTGTTGGGGAAGACGACAACTCAGATAAGGATTGCCCACAAGCTGTGGCAGGCACTCACACACTGGGGCATGATTGACTGCATAGCAGCGAGCGTACAGACCACAGACGCCAGGACAAGGATCCTGGCACTGTTCGTTCATGCAGGTCTTATCGCTGGGGCAGTCCGAGTTGCGCGTGCACTCGGGATGGCAATGCACGTAGGGATTGCCAAAGTAGTTGGGCAGGCAGCGACAAATGCTCAGCTCACGCAGTGGCTGGCAAATGGCATTGGCGCCGCAGGGATTTGGCTGGCAGGGTAAACGAGGTGCGGGTGGGTCAGCTGGCTTGGGTTGCTCGCAGCGGCTATAGGGATTGCCTATGTAGCCAGGCGGGCAATAGCAATGCGCGCTGTGCGCTTGAACGCGACACTGCGCGAGTGGCGCACAGCTGCTGCCGACGCAAGGATCAAGACACTTGTGGTTAACACAAGCCTTGTCCATGGCGCAGTCAGCATTGGTGACGCACTCGGGACGACAGCGCGGCGGCGTGCCCACAAAACTGGGCAGGCAGCTGCAGCGAGCAGCGCCATCAGCTGTGGGCGCGCACTGAGAGTGTGGACCACAGGGCGAGGGCAGGCAGGGATGGGTATTGTTATATATAACAGGCGGGGCTATAAATATAAAGGGAAAGTTGGAAAAATTAAATTTAACTGCTTGAGCTTCAGCCTTGTCGCTTGGCATACCGATGAATTGACATTGAATAAGTGGATTGCCTGTTAGTGGCGCAGGGCACAGACATTGGGCGCTATGCTGCTGGGCGTGGCAGACCGCGTACAGTCCACAGGCACCAGCACAAGCTGCGCGACATCTGAGATTCAAGCAGTACTGATCCAGCGCGCAGTCCGAGTTGCTTGTGCATTCGGCACGGCAAGTGGGCGGTATGCCCAAATAACCGGGCAGGCAATAGCAAATGGCTTGTGAGCCTTGAACGCGGCACATGGCATTATCGCCACAAGGTGAGGGCTGGCAGGGATTAACTGGTTCGGGTTCACGTTGGATGACAGCACCAGCGGGCGCGATAGTTGTGCTAGGTATGACTTGAGGTAGCGGGTCACAACGCACCAAGGCGTTTCCTTGGGTGCCCACTGGACAACTGCAGCTGGGTATGTGCTGATAGACAGCGCAGACTGCCTGCTGGGCACAGCTGCCTGGGCAGGGATCCACACACTTTTGGTTGCGGCAAGCCAAGTGCTTGGCGCAATCCGTATTCAGCACACACTCCGGTCGACAAGCCACATAGGCATCGCCTTGATAGTCCGGCAAGCAGCTGCAAATTCCCTTGCTGCAAACAGCGTTGGCTCCACACGGCGATGGATAGCAAGGATCCACAACGGGCTCCCTTTGCTTTATAGCCGGCGGATAGCAAGCGACGAAAGCATCGCCCGAGTAGCCGTTGGGGCAGTAGCAGCTGGGCACGTGTTCTTGCACGCGGCACATTGCTGTGAAGGCACAAGCTCCAGCGCAGGGATCGCGACACTTCTCATTCACACAAGCCATGTGTGGCGGGCAGTCCGAGTTTGCTACGCACTCTGGGCGACAGTTGGGTGGTGTGCCCACATAGCTGGGCAGGCAGCGGCAAACGGCAACACCGTAGCGATTGTGGCATTGAGTGTAGGGCCCACAAGGTGTGGGATAACAGGGGTTGACATCCCGACTGGGAGTGGCCACGGCATACACAGGGCGTATGGGTTGCACTACAGCGGTGGGTATGTTGTAGATGTTGGCTTGTGGTGCAGGCGTAGACACATACACAGGTGGTTGCGAAGTTGCAGGCTGAGGTTGTGGATATGAGGGAATGCCTACTACAGTTTGTGGTCTTGTTGTTGTTGGATAACTGACATAAACAGGCTGCTGAGTGGTTGGATAAGTGGGTTGTGCCACAGCAGGTATATTAATGACTCCTGGTTGTGGTGGTGTTGAAGGCGTTGTATAGCTTTCATGATAGACTGCTGTTGGTGCTGATGTTGGATAAGATGGTATAGGTTGTGGTGGATAAGTCGGTTGAGGTACAGCGGGTATATTAAACACAGCATGCGGTGTAGCGGGTGTGGTGGATGTAGCTACATAATATGGTGGCTGTGGAGTCGATGGCTGTGGTTGTGGATAACTAGGCACATTAATAATGCCTGGCTGCAGTGCTGGGTTATAAGTGGGCTTTGGTTGTGAGGGAATATTTATCACTCCAGGTATTTGCGGTGGTGGTGGATAGTAAACATCGTATACAGCAGGCCGTGGTGGCTCTCGCGTGGGTTGTTGAACTGGAGAAGGTATATTAACCACCTCTGGATAAATTGCTGTGGGTCTATGAATGGGCGCACTAGGTATATTAATAATTTCAGGCTTTCGTGTTGTTGTTGTGGCAGGTATAGGAGCTGGCACAAATACTGGGGGTTGCACCACTGGTTGTTGTGGTTCCGGATAAGAAGGTATATTCACAACTTCGGGCTGGCGTGTAGGCTGCCGTTGTGGGTATTGTACATCATAGATAACAGGTCGTTGAGTTGGATAATGTGGGTTGTGGATAAGCTCGGTATATTCACAATCTCGTGTTTGTGGCCTAGGATAGGTCTGGGGATATTGCACATCGTAAACAATGGGGCGTTGTGTTGGATAACTAGGCTGCGGATAGCTTGGAATATTAACTATCTCACGTTGTGGTATAGGTGTTGATGATGTTGAATATTGTATACAGCTGGTTGGTACGTAGATATTGGGTTGTAGCTCGTTATCACTATCTGTGCTTTGTTGTAGGATAGTCTGGGATAGGCACATTAAGATGGCTGCCTTATGATGTGTCGATAAACTATTGTGATAGCTTGATATTCACTATCTGCGTTTGTGGGCTAGGATAGGTCTGAGGGTATTGCACATTATAGATGGGCTGTGATGGTTTGGATAATATGTTGTGGATAGTTGTATATTACACTCTCGCGTTGCAGGTAATTGTGATATTGCACATCGTAGTGAACCGGTGATGGTGTCGGATAAGGCTGAGGCTGAGGATAGCTTGGAATATTAACTATCTCTGGTTGTGGTCGGGGATGTTGTTGTGGGTATTGCACATTATAGACAGTTGGTTGATATGTAGGGTACGTGGGTTGAGGATAGCTTGGAATGTTTACAATTTGTGGTTTTGGTGTTGGATGTGATTGTGGATATTGCACATCGTAAATAATAGGTCGTTGTGTCGGATAACTTGGTTGTGGATAGCTTGGTATGTTGACAACCTCTCGATGTGGAGCAGGCTGTTGTTGTTGCTGGTATTGAACATTGTAGACTGTTGGTTGATATGTAGGATATGTGGGTTGTGGATAGCTTGGTATGTTCACTATTTGTGGTTTTGATGTTGGATGTGATTGTGGATATTGCACATCGTAAATAATGGGTCGCTGTGTCGGATAAGTAGGTTGTGGATAGCTGGGAATATTCACTATCTCGCGTTGTGGTGCAGGCTGGTATTGTGGATACTGCACATTGTAAATAATGGGTCGCTGGGTAGGATTAGGCTGTGGTTGTGGATAGCTTGGTATATTGACGACCTCTCGTTGTGGTGCAGGTTGTTGTTGTTGATGTTGCACAACGTAAAGAGGTGATGGTGTCGGATAAGACTGTGGTTCTGGATAACTTGGTATATTCACTACAGTTGGTTGCACTGGATGCTGTTGTTGTGGATATTGCACATTGTATATTGTTGGTTTAGGTGTCGGATAACTAGGCTGTGGATAGCTTGGAATGTTCACTATTCCTGGTTGCGGTGTAGGGTTAGGTTGTGGGTATTGCACATCGTAAATAATGGGACGTTGAGTTGGATAACTAGGTTGTGGATAGCTTGGTATATTAACTATTCTCTGGTTGTGGTCTAGGATGTTGTTGTGGATACTGCACATTGTAGACAGTTGGTTGATATGTAGGATAACGTGGGTTGAGGATAGCTTGCAATGTTCACTATTCCTGGTTGTGGTGAAGGCTGGTATTGTGGATATTGTACATCGTATATAATAGGTTGTTGTGTTGGATAGGCAGGTTGTGGATAACTTGGTATGTTGACAACCTCTCGATGTGGTGCTGGCTGTTCTTGTTGGTGGTATTGAACGTTGTATACAGGTGGTTGATATGTAGGATATGTGGGTTGCGGATAGCTTGGAATGTTCACTATCTCTCGTTTGTGGTGCAGGCTGATATTGTGGATAATTGCACCATCGTAGATGAGGCTTGTGATGGTGTCGGGTAAGGCTGAGGCTGAGGATAGCTTGGAATATTAACTATTCCTGGTTGTGGTCTAGGATGGTGTTGTGGATACTGCACATTGTAGACAGTTGACTGATATCGTTGGTTGGATGTAGTCTTGCAATGTCACTACTCCTGTGTGGTGAAGGTGTTGTATTGATATTCGTACTATCGTAGTTAATAGTTGGTGGTGTTGGATAGCTGGTGTGTTAATGTAGGTTGACAACCTTCGAGTGGTGCTGGTGTTCTTGTATGTGTATTGAACGTTGTTATAAGTGGTTATATGTCGATATGTGGTTGCGGATAGTATGGAATTGTTCACATCTCTCGATGTGGTGCAGGGCCTGATATTGTGATTAATGAAACCTGGTAGATGGCTTGTGTTGTCGATAAGTAGGCTTTGGCTGCCGAAGTTATTTATAACCTGGATGTGAGCAGGTGGGGCTAGTTGGAGTTGGAATATTTATAGGAGGCTGTGGTGCAGCTGGCGTTGGTTGCGATTGCGAGGGAATATTAATGACGCCAAGTTGCGGTGGTGTTGACGGGGTCGGATAGCTTTCGTGATATACAACTGGCGGTGCCGAGGTTGGATGTGTGGGTTGTGGTTGTGAAGGAATATTGATAACGCCTGGTTGTTGCTGGCGTTGGGTTGTGGTTGTGAAGGAAATATTGATAACGCCTGGTTGCGGTGGTGTTGAGGGCGTTGGATAAGCTTTCCTGGTAAACAACTGATGGTGGAGAAGTTGGCTGTGTGGGTTGTGGTACAGATGGAATATTGATAACGCCTGGTTGCTGTGAGTGGGTTTGGTTCGCGAAGAATATTGATAACGCCTGTTCGGTGGTGTGAGGGCTTTGGATAGCTTCCTGGTACACAACTGATGGTGCAGAGTTGTATTGTGCTGTGCTGATGAGGATATTACAACGCCAGGCTGTAGGTGCTGGTTGTGGTATGTTGACGATTCCTGCTATTGGCGTTGGAGCCGGTATCGGATAATTGACATTATAAAGCGGTGGTGGTGTGGTCGGTTGAACAGGTTGTGGATATGATGGAACATTGACGATTCCTGCTATGGGTTGTTGTGTTGGCGTAGTTAGCGGCCTGTTTACAATAATCGGTGTGGGTGGTGCGTAGGCAGGAGCAGAGGGTATGTACACTATGCCAGGAATAGCAATCGGGTAGGGTGGCGGTGCTGTATCATAGATAGGAGCAACGGTGGCAGCTAAATGGGGCAAGGTGACGTTAGAAAAGGCAACACTGGGCACGGAAATTACAAGCTTACGTTTAGGACTCTCGTAGCAACGCGTTGATGGATTACCCGTATATCCAGGTGGACAATAGCAGTTGGGATTGTGGTGCTGCACATGACATTGAGCAAGCTGACTACAAGCGCCCGGGCAGGGATCGCGACACTTACGATTAACACACGCGCGATCGAGTGAACACTCCGAGTTGAGCGTGCACTCCGGGCGACAATATGGCGGTTCACCCACAAATTCAGGCAGGCAGTGGCAAATTGCCTGCGGCTGCTGCTGATCGGGAACGCGGCACTGTGCATTGGGACCACAAGGACTAGGCGTGCAGGGATCAACTGTAGGCGCTGAAGGGTAAAGGGAATTTAGACAAGCGTTGGATTGGGCACTAGGTTGAGGCTTACATTCTTGCTGCACAATAGCTGTGGGTGGTGGCGGCAGTGGTGCGCAATGTGTCCAGGCATTGCCTGTATAGCCAGCAAAGCAGCTGCACTGCGGCAAGTGCTGCAGCACCTGGCACTGAGCATTGTTGCCACAGATGCCGGGACAAGGATCGCGACAGCGTTGATTCTGACAAGCCAAGTACGAGGGGCAATCCGAGTTGAGCACGCATTCGGGACGACAAGCCTCATAGGGATTGCCATAGTAGTCGGGCAAGCAGCTGCAGCTGCCCAGATTACAAACGGCATTGCTGCCGCAAGGGCTGGGCAGGCAGGGATTAGAGGCTGGCGGCTCATAGAGTAGCGTTTGTATGGCTGTGGGTGCGGGCGAAGTGACTGGCGGTGGTGCAGGTGGCTGACAGGCGCTATAGGGATTGCCTATTAGACCTGGCGCACAAACGCAGTCGGCGCGATGGTTGTAGCTCCGACAAAGCGCATTGAAGCCACAGACTCCAGGGCAAGGATCGCGACACTTACGATTGATGCAGGCCAAGTGATCAGCGCACTCAGAGTTGGCCACACACTCGGGACGACAATAAGGTGGCAATCCTACATATTCAGGCAGACAGCGACAAGTGGCTACGCCTGCTTCGCTGCTGCACTGAGCATGTGCTCCACAGGGTGTGGGTGAACAAGGATCCACTGGCTGTTGCTGTACTATAGCTATGGCCAGTGGTTCACACTGCACATAGGGACTGCCTGTATAGCCAGGGTTGCAATAACACTGCGGTGCATGATTCACCACCTGACAGCGCGCTTGCATGCCACAAGCACCTGGACAGGGATCTCTGCAGCGCTGATTAATGCATGAGAGATGCAATGGACACTCAGACTGAGTAGTGCACTCAGGTCTACAGGCGGGTGGACTGCCTAAGTAGCCGGGCAAGCAGCTGCAGACAGCTTGTTGGCCCTGCTCATGGCAGCGCGCATTGGCGCCACAAGGATTGGGCAGACAAGGTCGAAGAACGGGCGCTGGTTCAGCTCTAAGTGGCGGTGGCGCCTGGCAGAGCACATGCGGATTGCCGCTCATGCCGATGGGACAGCGACAGCTGGCTACATGATTGAGCGCCTGGCAGTGAGCATTGGATGCACAACTGCCGGGACAGGCGTCGACACAGCGATTGCGCACGCAGCTTTGATGCTGCGCACACTCAGTGCTGAGCACGCACTCGGGGCGACAACCCTCGTAGGGATTGCCGTGATAGAGCGGAAGACAGCTGCAGACGCCTTGAGAGCACTGAGCGTTGGCGCCACAAGGTGAAGGGTGGCAAGGATCCTCAGCAGCAATAGGAGTGGGCGTGGGTGGTGGCGGTGGAATAGCAAGCGATGATAGGCATCGCCCATATAACCTTGTGGACAACTGCAGCGTGGCGTATGTTGCCAAACGGTGCATTGAGCCAACAAGCCGCAAGCGCCGGGGCAAGGATCGCGGCAATGTTGATTGAGGCAAGCCAAGTGCATGGGACAGTCTGAGCTGGCCACGCACTCCGGCTTACAATAAGGCGGAGTGCCATAGTAGCCAGGCAGACAGCTGCAAAGCGCCTGATCCTGCTGACGGCGACACTGAGCGTAGTTGCCGCAAGGCGAGGGCAAGCAGGGATCGATGACTCGAATGGCTTGTGGCGGGTCTTGGGCTTGGGGCAGACATTGAGTGAAGGCATTGCCCACATAGCCAGGCGGACAGCTGCACTGAGCGCGATACTGTCTGGCCTGGCAAATAGCATTGGCACCACAGGCGCCAGGACAAGGATCTTGACACTTTTGATTTATGCAAGCCAAGTGGCTGGGACACTCGGGATTGCTGCTGCACTGGGGACGGCAGGCGGGAGGCGTACCGTAGTATTCAGGCAGGCAGCGGCAAACGGCTTGAGCGTCGGTGACGCTGCAAGCGGAGTTGGGACCGCAGGGTGTGGGCTGACAGGGATTGGAGTAGACAACAACAGGGGCAGGGACAGCTGTGGGAACACATGGGTTAGATTGGTTATTGGAGCAAGTTGGTTGAGCGTAGAGTTGCTTACGTTGCAGCTGGCAATGGCGATAGGGGTCACCTTGGTAGTTGGGATAGCAGCTACAGCTGGGCACATGTTGGATGACCTGGCAAAGGGCATTGACGCCACAGCTGCCAGGACAGGGATCGACGCAATGTTGATTGAGGCAGGCCAGATGGGAGGGGCAATCCGAGTTGAGTACGCATTCGGGACGGCAGCCTACATAGGGATTGCCGTAGTAGTCCGGCAGGCACTGACAGGTGGCAGCTTGGCCACGCACCAGACAGTGCGCGTAGCTGCCACAAGGATTGGGCAGGCAGGGATTGACTTGCTCCAGCTGCACTATGGCTGGTCGTGGATAGCAACGCGTATAGGGATTACCTATGTAGTCGCCAATGCAGACGCAGCTGGGCACGTGGCTAAGCACCTGGCAGTTGGCGGACTCGCCGCAGATGCCAGGACAAGGATCGCGACACTTTTCGTTGAGGCAAGCCAAGTGGCTGGCGCACTCCGATGAGCTAAGACACTCCGGACGACAGTTGGGTGGCGTGCCTATATAATCCGGCAGGCAACTGCACTGCGCTTGGTCGCCTACTTGACGACACTGTGCATTGGCGCCACAAGGTGAAGGCTGACACGGATTAAGCGGCTCTTGTTGTATCACAGGCGGAGGCAGACGCTGGCAGAGACTGTAGGCATTGCCAGTGAATCCGGGCAAGCAGCTGCAATGCGGAGCATGTCTGATGACCTGGCAATAAGCCTGCTGGCCACAGGCGCCGGGACAGGGATCGCGACAATGTTGATTCAGGCAGGCGAGATGTGGAGCGCAGTCCGAGTTGATGCTGCATTCCGGACGACAGCTGGGTGGGCTGCCGTAATAGCCAGGCAGGCAGGAACAGATGGCATTGCCGCTGCGCTCCAGGCACTGAGCATTGGCACCACAAGGCGAGGGCTGGCAGGGATTCGTGACTACTACTAGATCAGCTGGAGTGGAAAAGACTGAGTTGAGTAAATGTAGCTGGAGCTGGGAATGGAACCTACTTTGTATGTGGGTGCATTGTATGAAGGCATTGCCGCTGCTGCCGGCGGGGCAGCTGCAGAGTGGCACATGCTGACGCACCGCACAGTGGGCGCCCACACCACAATCGTTGACACAAGGATCGACGCACTTGTTGCGCTGGCAGGCGCGATCTCTGGGGCAGTCCGTGTTGAGCACGCACTCGGGACGGCAGCCTATGTAGGCATTGCCCTGGAACTCGGGTAGACAACTGCATTGACCATTGAAGCACTTGGCATTGGCGCCGCAGGGTGAGGGATTGCAGGCGTTGCGTACGGCGGGCAGTGTCTGGGCTGGAGTGGGCTGGCAGCTGGCAAAGGGATTGCCTTGGTAGCCCAAGGGGCAGCTGCAGCTGGGCGTGTGATTGATGACCTGGCAGAGAGCATTGAAGCCACAGCTGCCAGGGCAGGGATCTCGACACTTTTCATTTAAGCAAGCCAAGTGTGGAGCGCAATCCGAGTTCAAGACGCACTCGGGCTGACAGTAGGGAGGTGCGCCATAGTAGCCAGGCAGACAGGTGCAAATGGCCTGATCTGCGTTAGCTTGACAACGCGCATAGTTGCCACAGGGCGAGGGCTGGCAGGGATTGCGAGGAGCTTCATAGCTGATGATGGGAGCGGCTAAGGGGCGATCAAAGGGATTAGCAAAAGATAAGTGGAAGGTCTTATCGAGGGTCTTACGTATGGTACGACAGGCTGTGAAGGCATCTCCGGTGAAGCCGGGCAAACAATGACAATGCGGACTGTGACTCCAGACGCGACACTGCGCATTGGTGCCACACAAACCAGGGACAAGGATCCACGCAGCGTTGCTGCAGGCAAGCCTTGTCCAACGCGCATTCGGAGTTGATGGTGCACTCGGGACGACAAGCGGGTGGAGCGCCTATAAAGTTGGGCAGGCAGCTGCAGATGGCTTGCTGGTTGGCTGCATGGCATTGGGAGTTGGCGCCACAAGGACTAGGCTGGCAGGGATTAGTGGGCACAGGTTCATGTTGGATTTCACGACGTGGACTGCAGTGGCTATAGGGATTGCCTTCGTAGCCGACGTGGCAGTGACATTGTGGCAAGTGCTGTTGCACTTGGCAATAGGCATTGGCGGCACAGCTGCCTGGGCAGGGATCGCGGCAATGTTGGTTAAGGCAGGCCAGGTGGGAGGGGCAATCCGAGTTGAGCACGCATTCCGGACGGCAACCCTCGAAGGGATTGCCGTAGAAGTTGGGCAGACAGAAACAGACGCCGGCGCCCTGGCAAATGGCATTGGCGCCACATGGATTGGGCTGGCATGGATTAGGCTGCGCCACTACGACATCTCGCTGAGGCACTGCGGCGCAGCTGACGTAAGGATTGCCCGTGTAACCAACATCGCAGGTGCAGCGGGCCAAATGATTGGAGACATGGCACTGCGCTTGGAGGCCACAGAAACCGGGACAGGGATCGCGACACTTTTGCTCCAGACAAGCCAAATGGCTTGGACACTCCGCGGAGCTGACACACTCCGGACGACAGAACGGTGGTGAGCCTATGTAACCAGGCAGGCAACTGCACTGCGCTTGCTCAGCGACTTGACGACACTGGGCATTGGCACCACAGGGTGAAGGCTGGCAAGGATTGCTGTCCTGGCGTACGATCGGAGCTGGTGGTGGCAGTTGACAGGCTATGTAGGGATTACCCGTGTAGGCAGCGCTCAAGCAGCGACACTGCGGACGATGCTGACGCACCAGGCACTGGGCATTGAAGCCACAGGCGCCTGGACACGGATCGCGACACTTTTGCTGCAGACAGGCCAAGTGCAGTGGGCACTCCTCGTTGCTGGAGCATTCAGGGCGACAAGCAGGCGGCACGCCCACATAACTGGGCAAGCAGCTGCACACCGCTTGGTTATTGATGCTGCGGCAGAATGCGTTTGGTCCGCAAGGCGAAGGCTGGCAAGGATCAGTGTAGATGAAGGGCGTGGGCTTGGGTGGCACTGGCAGGCATTGGACTAAAGCGTTGCCTGTCATGCCAGCGGGGCAGCGACAGTTGGCCACGTGGTTAAGCACTTGGCACTGGGCATTGGAGGCACAGCTGCCTGGGCAAGGATCCACGCACTTGAAGTTGATACAGGCGCGATCCGATGCGCACTCTGTGCTAAGTAGACACTCGGGACGGCAACCTATGTATGCATTGCCTTGGAACTCGGGCAGGCAGCTGCACTTTCCATTCAGACACTGAGCATTGGCGCCACAGGGCGAAGGATTGCAAGGATCTTCAGCTTGCTTAACTGGCGATGGTGGCGGCGGCGCTTGGCAGGCCTGGAAGGGATTGCCTGTTAGTCCGGGTAGACAATAACAGCTGGGCACATGCTGCTGCACACGGCACTGGGCATTAAAGCCACAAGCGCCGGGGCACGGATCACGACAACGTTGATTGATGCAGGCCAAGTGGGAGGCACACTCAGAGTTGCTCACACACTCGGGATGACAGTTGGGTGGACGACCAAAGTAATTGGGCAGGCAAGTGCAGATAGCTTGATCCCACTGAGCGCGACATTCGGCGTAGGCGCCACAGGGTGAGGGCAGGCAAGGATTGAGTGAGACATCTCGAGCAGGCGGCGCGGGTGGCGGCAAGGCAAAGCAGCGACTGAAGGCATCCACCTGTATAGCCTGGAGCACAACTGCAGATGGCGCTGTGCTGAAGGACGCGGCACTGGGCATTCAAGCCACAGACACCTGGACAGGGATCAATGCACTTTTGATTGAGACAAGCCTTGTCCAAAGCGCATTCGGGGCTGCTGATGCATTCGGGACGACAATTGGGTGGACTGCCTATGTAGCCAGACAGACAAGTGCACTGGGCGTTATAGCCTTGCTGCTGACACTGGGAGTTGGGTCCACATGGTGAGGGCTGGCAGGGATCGACGTAATCGCGCACAATAGCTGGAGTGGGAGGGGATTGAGAGTTATTGATTGGACTGCGGGACTGCTGGGTTAACTTACGTTGCTCTGGACGCTGGCAGTAGCTATAGGGATCACCTATGTAGCCCTGCAAGCATTGACAACTGGGCAGATGACTGAGCACACGACATTGAGCGTTCAGACCACAGACACCTGGACAGGGATCGCGGCATTTGAACTGCTGACACGACTTGTCCGAAGGACAATCCGAGTTGAGCACGCATTCGGGACGACAACCCTCATAGGGATTGCCAAAGTACTCGGGCAGACACTGACAGCTGCCGACTTGACCATGCTGATGACAGATGGCATTGGCGCCACAAGGATTTGGATGGCAGGGATGAGCGGGTGCCTCCAGCTGCTGTATAGTTACTTGCTGGCAGCTGCTGTAGGGATCACCCGTATATCCAGGCAGACAGCTGCACATGCTCACATGGCTGAGCACACGACATTGCGCGTTTAAGCCACAGACGCCTGGGCAAGGATCGCGGCAGTGCTGCTGCTGGCAAACCAAGTGGGAAGCGCAGTCTGTATTGTGGATGCACTCGGGGCGACAGCTTGGCGGCGTGCCTATGTAGCCAGCGAGGCAGCTGCATTGGGCTTGTTCACCCACTGCGCGGCACTCGGCGTAGGCGCCACAGGGTGAGGGTGAGCAAGGCTGCACTACATCCCTTTGAGGTGGTGCAATTGGCGTGGGCAGGCAGCCCAGATAGGGATTGCCTCTTAGCGGGCTGGCGCAACTACAGCGGGGCTGATGGTTATGCACTTGGCATAGCGCATTGAAGCCACAGGCGCCTGGACAGGGATCGATGCAGTGCAGCTGCTGACAAGCCAAGCTGGGCAGGCAGTCAGAGTTGCGTGTGCACTCCGGACGACAGTTGGGCGGCGTGCCCACAAACTGCTCCAGACAAGTGCAGACTGCATTGTCGTTAATGACGCGGCAGCGACTGTTCGCGCCACAAGGCGAAGGCTGGCAGGGATTTACAGCAATGGGCGTGGGAGTTGGAGCAGGTGGTTCGCATTGTATGAAAGCATTGCCTATCATGCCGGCGGGACAGCGACAGTTGGCCACATGGTTAAGCACCTGGCAGTGGGCATTGGGTGCACAGCTGCCGGGACAAGGATCGCGACATTTCTGATTGATGCAAGCGCGATCTCTTGGACAATCCTCATTGAGCACACACTCGGGACGACAGCCGACATAGGGATCACCTTGATAATCGGCTATGCAGCTGCATACTCCATTCAAGCAATTGGCATTGGCGCCACAAGGCGAGGGCTGGCAAGGATCATCATGTTTAATGGGTTCAACTGGCTTGGGCTGGACATAACACACATTGAAGGGATCTCCGGTGTATCCGACTGGACACTGGCAGTTGGGCACATGTTGGCGCACAGCGCACTGGGCATTGAAGCCGCAGCTGCCGGGACAAGGATCCAAGCAGTGCTGATTGAGGCAGGCCAAGTGTGCAGGGCATTCGGCATGGCTGATGCACTCGGGTCGGCAGGCTGGGGGTGCACCTATGTAGTTCGGCAGGCAGCTGCAGATAGCACCTCCATTGAACTCGCGACACTGCGCATTGGCGCCACAGGGTGAAGGCTGGCAGGGATTAGGCTGCGGTGGCTCAAAAAGCTGCAGTGGTGCAGGCGGTTGGGGATAGCACTGGGTGAACGGATCACCCGTGTAGTCTGGCTGGCAATAGCAGATAGGAGCGTGATTGCTGGCGCGGCACAGAGCATGCTCGCCACAGGCACCTGGACAGGGATCGACGCACTTGTGACGCACGCAAGACTTGTCCAGTGGACACTCCGTGGAGAGCGTGCACTCGGGACGACAGGCGGGCGGCTGGCCTACAAACTCCGGCAGGCAGGAGCAGACAGCTTGCTGATCATGCTGCTGGCACTGGGAGTTGGGGCCGCAGGGCGAGGGCTGGCAGGGATCGACGTAGTCAAGTTGCGCTGCAAGGTGGGAAGGGTTAATAACACGGCTGGGATTAAGCAGATTGGGCTTACGTTTGGGCTGGGGACGGCAGTAGCTATAGGGATCACCCTGGTAGCCTGGCAGGCAACTGCAGCTGGGCAGATTCTGGCGCACATAGCACTCGGCATAGGCGCCACAGCTGCCTGGACAGGGATCGCGACACTTTTGATTGACACACGCGAGATTCGAGGGGCAATCTGCATTGAGCACGCACTCGGGACGACAAGACTCGTAGGGATTACCATAATACTCGGGGAGGCACTGACAGGCGCCAATGCTGCCTTGACGCAGGCAGACGGCGAAACTGCCGCAAGGACTTGGCTGGCAGGGATCGGTGGGTTCGGGTGGCAACTGTTGTGGCACTGGAGCGCAACGCACGTAGGGATCACCTTGATAGCCTGGCTGGCAGTAGCACATGGCCACATGGCTAAGCACGCGACACAAGGCTTGAGTGCCACAGAGACCAGGACAGGGATCACGGCAGTGTTGCTGCTGGCAAATTTGCGATGAGCTGCAGTCCGCATTGGTTAGACACTCGGGATGACAATAAGGCGGCGTGCCCAGGTAGTCAGGCAGGCAGCTGCAAACAGCTTGTCCCTGCTCATCACGGCACTGCGAATTGGGTCCACAGGGTGAGGGCAGGCAGGGATTGGCGGCAGGCACTGGTTCATTCAGTTGTAGACGGCATTGCAGGAAGGGATTGCCTGTATAGCCAGGATGGCAACTGCAGTGCGGACTGTGGTTGATAACACGACAAGTGGCATAGGCGCCACAAGCTCCAGGACAGGGATCGACGCAGCGCTGTTGCTGACAGGCTAAGCTGGGTGGGCAGTCGTAGTTGTTGCTGCACTCGGGACGACAGGCGGGGGGTACGCCGATGTAGCTGGGCAAGCAGCTGCAGACGGCCTGGCCGTGCTGCTCGCGGCATTGAGCGTTGGGTCCACAGGGCGAGGGCAGGCAGGGATTGCGATAGACTTCAACTTGCACTGGGGAGTGGGAGCAGATTAGTTGCTATAGGATTGGGAGCAGTAATACGCCACCACGGCTGATAGCAATTGGTAATTTTGTTATTGAATTCAGCAGCATCGTTTCAACATTCAACTTATTGTATTCAGTTTAAGATATTACTAAAAGTTGACATTGGTGAAATTCAGAAACTCACACCAATAAATTCAACAAACGTCTCAAAAACAAAAACTGGGAATTCGAATGCTTGAACGAAATTGAAATCATGAAATTGAAAATCACCAATGAAATCAATAACAAAGTCACCAATTCCTACCAACTGTACTGCAGGGAAGGAGTGGGACACCTACTTTGCAAGATGCTGCACTGCAACAGAGCATTGCCCGTATAGCCAGCTGGACAGGTGCACATGGCTATGTGGTTGACAACCTGGCAGTGAGCATTGGCAGCACAACTGCCAGGGCAAGGATCAACGCACTTCTGATTGATGCAGGACAAGTGCGAGGCACACTCTGTGCTCAGCACGCATTCCGGACGACAGGCCACATAGGGATCTCCTTGGTAGTTAGACAGGCAGCGGCATTGGCCATTGTTGTAGCACTCGGCATTGCTGCCGCAGGGACTGGGCAGACAGGCGTCGATCTCAATATCTTGGGCAATAACAGGCGGGGCTGTGGAGTCGAGGAGTTGGGCTTTAGCTTTGGCTATAGATGGGGGTTAGTGGTTGGTGCTGCTTACGTGGCTTTGGCTGGCAGTGGCTGAAAGCATCGCCCACATAGCCTGGCAGGCAGAGACAGCTGGGAATGTGGTTAACGACCTGGCACTGGGCATTGAAGCCACAGCTGCCGGGACAGGGATCGCGACAACGTTGATTGAGGCAAGCCAGATGCGAGGGGCAATCCGAGTTGAGCGCGCATTCGGGACGACAGTTGGGTGGACGGCCGAAATAGTTGGGCAGACAGGCGCATATGGCCTGATCCAGCTGTGCGCGACAGCTGGCAAACGAGCCGCAGGGCGAGGGCAGGCAGGGATTGATGGGGGTCGGTACGACGTCGCGTTGGGGCATAGGCGGGGGTGGTAGACAATGCACGAAGGGGTCTCCAACGAGTGGAGCGGGGCAATAGCAAAGAGGACTGTGTTGACGCACGCGACATTCAGCCTGCTGACCACACACACCTGGACAAGGATCAGCGCACTTGCGGTTGATGCAAGCCAGGTGGGTGGGGCACTCAGCGCTGGTGGTGCACTCGGGCCGACAGGCGGGTGGGGCGCCTAGGTAGTCGGGCAGGCAGGAGCAGACGCCCTGCTGGTTAACCTCGCGGCACTGAGCGTTGGGGCCACAGGGCGAGGGCAGACAGGGGTTCACATACTCATGAACAATTGCTAGAGGATTAGGATTAAGATTAGCAAAACTACATTGATTCAAAACTACAACTAGCTGTGGGGTTAGTGGAGAAGCAGCTAAGGAACACTTGGGAATTGGAGCTGGCTTACGTGCTGGCGGTTGACTGCAATAGCTATAAGGGTCTCCAGTGTATCCAGCGAAGCAGGAGCAGAGCGGCGCATGGTTGAGCACATTGCACTCAGCATTGGCGCCACAGCTGCCTGGGCAGGGATCACGGCACTTTTGGTTGACACACGCGCGATTCGATGGACAATCCGAGTTAAGCAAACATTCGGGTCGGCAGCCCTCGTAGGGATTGCCGAAGAACTCGGGTAGACATTGACAGGCGCCGGCGCCTTGACGTTGTATGCACTGCGCATTGGCGCCGCAAGGCGAGGGCTGGCAAGGATTAATCACTTCCACTTGTTGCTCCACTGGCGAACATTGCGCATACGCATCGCCGATTAGTCCGGGCGGGCAACTGCATTGCGGCGTATGCGAGACTACACGGCAGTTGGCATTGGAGGCACAGCTGCCGGGGCAGGGATCGACGCACTTTTGATTGATGCAGGCCAGATTGCTAGCACACTCCGAACTGGACACACACTCCGGACGACAGTTGGGCGGCGCGCCTATGAACTCCGGCAGGCAAGTGCAGGCGGGAGTTTCACCCTGCGCCTGGCACTGCGCATTCGGTCCACAAGGCGATGGACGACAAGGATCCTGCGGCTGAACATCCCGTTGCGGTGGCTCGATGATCTGTTGGCAGCCTACAAACGGATTGCCCGTATGATGGGGCAAGCAACTGCAGTAGGGCTTATGTTGAAGCACATTGCACTGAGCGCTGCGTCCGCAGCTGCCGGGACAGGGATCCACGCAACGTTGATTCATGCACGCCAGATGAGCGGCACACTCTGAATTGCTGGTGCACTCCGGACGACAAAGCGGTGGCACGCCCATGTAACTGGGCAGACAACTGCAGACTGCTTGCTCATTGAGCTCGCGGCACTGGGAGTTTGGTCCACAGGGCGAGGGCTGGCAAGGTTGGATGACAACTGGCGCTGGTATGGGCTGGCAGAGCAGGAAGGCATTGCCGGTATAGCCAGCTGGACAACTGCACATGGGTATGTGATTGAGCACCTGGCACTGGGCATTGGGAGCACAGGTGCCTGGACAAGGATCGCGGCACTTTTGCTGCATGCAGGCGCGATCACGCGGACAGTCCGCGCTGCTGAGACACTCGGGACGACAGCCCACGTAGGGATCGCCTTGGTACTCGGGCAGGCAGCTGCATTGGCCATTCAAACACTTGGCATTGGCGCCACAGGGCGAGGGATTGCAGGGATCGTCGGCAACGGGCGGTTTGGCTGGCGGCTCTGGCTGGCAGTAGCTGAACGGATCGCCAGTGTAGCCAGGCAGACAACTGCAGCTAGGCACATGATTGAGCACCTGGCATTGGGCTTGGAGACCGCAGCTGCCTGGGCAGGGATCACGGCAATGCTCATTGATGCAGGCCTGGCTGCTGGCACAGTCGGAGTTGATGCGACACTCGGCACGGCAGTTGGGCGGAGCGCCTAGGTAGCCGGGCAAGCAGATGCAGCTGGCTTGCTGGAAGTTGGCGTGACATTGGGCATAGTTGCCACAAGGCGAGGGCACGCAAGGATCAGCCTGGATCACAGGCGCTAACGCGGTTGGAGCAGCTGTAATGGGTAAGCTAGGCATGAGCATGGGCAGCAATTGAGTTAGAGATGTCAAACAATCGAAATTATACAAACAATACTATCGATAAAAGGTTCAGTGCAACAAATTTGATTCTTCACAATCGATGCTGTTGCCCTAAGAACAATTATCGATAATAACGATTGTGCTATCGATAGTTTGTTAACTATTCAATTTGAGTCGGTTGAGAAACTTACGCGGAATGGGCATGCAACGAACGAAGGCATCGCCTGTGTAACCAGCGCGACAACTGCAAATGGGACTATGCTGGACTACGCGGCACATGGCCTGTTCGCCACAGCGTCCTGGACAAGGATCAATGCACTTTTGATTGACGCACGCCTTGTCGGCGGCGCACTCCGAGTTGATGGTGCACTCCGGACGGCAAGCGGGCGGTGCGCCCACATACTCTGGCAGGCAGGAGCAGACAGCTTGCTCATTGAGCTCGCGGCATTGAGAGTTGGGGCCACAGGGTGAAGGCTGGCAGGGATTTACATACTGCTTGATAGCTACAAGAGGCGAAAGAGGAAGGGTGAAGTAGACCGCTGCTGATGGATGAGAATGTGGCTTACGTTCTTGCTCCAGTTGACAGCTGCGGTAGGGATCACCGCTGTAGCCGGGCAGGCAACTGCAGCTGGGCACATGGTTGATGACCTGGCATTGAGCTTGCAGACCACAGCTGCCTGGACAGGGATCCTGACACTTGAGCTGCTGGCAGGCGCGATTTGATGGGCAGTCAGAGTCCAAGACGCACTCGGGACGACAACCCTCGTAGGGATTACCGAAGTAACCCTCGACGCACTGGCAAGAGCCTGCATCTTGGCGTGCGGTGCAGCGAGCATGCGCACCGCAGGGCGAAGGATTGCAAGGATCCAGTTGATCCAGCTGTGTGGTTTGCCGGGGCACGCACTGCACGAAAGGATCGCCCTCCAGGCCAGCGGGGCAGAAACAGCTTGGCGTATGGGAAAGCACACGACACTCGGCGCTTTGTCCGCAAAGGCCTGGGCAGGGATCACGGCACTTTTGATTAATGCAAGCTTGCTGACTGGGACACTCCGAGCTGCTGACACACTCCGGACGACAGTTGGGTGGCGTGCCTACGTAGTCAGGCAGACAACTGCAGCTGGGCTGCGAGTTGAGCTCGCGACATTGAGCGTAGGGACCGCAGGGCGAGGGCTGGCAGGCAGGACGTGGCGCTGGAGCAGGCAGTGCTGGACGTTCTATGATGGGCTGGCAGCTGACGAAGGGATTGCCGCTGTGCCGCTCCAGGCAGCGACAATAGGGACTGTGGTTTACCACATGGCAGCGTGCATTGAAGCCACAGCTGCCGGGACAAGGATCAGCGCAGCGTTGATTGAGACAAGCGAGATTCAGTGGACACTCGGAATTGCTGCTGCACTCGGGACGGCAGTTGGGTGGACTGCCTATAAAGTTGGTAATGCAGGAGCAGATGGCTTGCTGGTTGTGCACACGACACTGCGAGTTGGGGCCGCACGGCGTGGGCTGGCAAGGGTTCAATGACACATCGGGCTCTGTAAAAAGTGGGAGTGAGAAAAGGGGCACAGATGGGACTCTAATGGATCAGCTTACGTGGCAGTGGACTGCATTGGATAAAGGCATTGCCTTGCATGCCAGCTGGGCAGCGACAGTTGGGTATGTGGTTTAGCACTTCGCAGAGCGCATTGCCGGCACAGCTGCCGGGACAGGGATCGACGCACTTGTGACGCACGCAAGCGCGATCGCGGGCACAGTCTGTGTTGAGCACACACTCGGGACGGCAGCCTACATAAGGATCACCCTGGTATTCGGGCAGGCAGCTGCACTGTTCGTTCTGGCACTGGGTATTGGCGCCACAAGGCGAGGGATTGCAGGCATCTACAGGCGCAGGCGGAGCTTCAACTGAGAGAGAGGAAAGGGTGAACAAGTTGCTCTTGGAACGAGTTGGGCTAAGCTTACTTCGTTGTGGTGGCTGTGGATTGCAGACATTGAAGGGATCGCCTTCGTAGCCTGCAATGCAGAGACAGTTGGGCGTATGACTAATGACCTGGCAATGGGTGTTGAGTCCACAGGCGCCGGCGCAGGGATCGCGACAACGTTGATTGATGCAAGCCTGTTGACTGGGACACTCGGCATTGATGGAGCACTCGGGGCGACAGTTGGGCGGCGTGCCGAGATAATTGGGCAAGCAGCTGCAGCTGGGCACGCCTTGAATATTACGGCATTGGGAATTGGCGCCACATGGCGTGGGCAGGCAGGGATCGAGTGGCTCACGTTCAATAACAATAGCGGGCGCTGAGAAAATAAAAAGATAAGCACGCGCACTAAGGTGTGGGTAGATCTTTGGTGGCTTACGCGGCACTGGATAACAGCGTGTGAAGGCATCACCCGTATAGCCGTTGAGACAGGTGCAGATGGGACTGTGATTACGTACACGGCACTCGGCCTGTTGACCACAAACACCGGGACACGGATCGACGCACTTGCGATTGATGCAAGCCTTGTCTGAGGCGCACTCCGAGCTGGAGGTGCACTCGGGACGGCAAGCAGGTGGACTACCCAGGTAGGTGGGCAGACAAGAGCAGACCGCTTGCTGATTAATCTCGCGGCATTGGGAGTTGGCTCCACAGGGTGAAGGCTGGCAAGGATTCACATAGACGCGCTCGGCTGTGGAATAAAAATAAGTCAAGGCAATCGCTGGGTTTTGGACTCAGCTGTTCGGCTTACGTGGCTCGTTTTCGACTAGACGACAGTTGCTGTACGGATCACCGTTGTAGCCATTGAAGCAATTGCAAATGGCCACATGGCTGATGACCTGGCATTCGGCATTGGCACCACAAGTGCCTGGACAAGGATCACGGCATTTTTGATTGACACAAGCGCGATTCGATGGGCAGTCTGAGTTTTGCACACACTCAGGTCGGCAGCCCTCGTAGGGATTGCCAAAGTATTCGGGAAGGCAGGTGCAGCTGCCGGCATCGCCACGTGCCTCGCACTTGGCATTGATGCCGCAGGGACTGGGATTACAAGGCTGCAGTTGCTCGATGGGCTGCGCGCGTTGTGGACTGCACTGGGAGAAGGGATCACCCGTGTAGCCGTCCTGGCAGAGGCACATGGCGGTGTGGCTGAAGACGCGACAATTGGCATTGAGACCACAGAGTCCAGGGCAGGGATCGACGCACTTTTGATTGACGCAGGCTTGACTGCTTGGGCACTCCGAGTTGGAAATGCACTGGGGTCGACAATTGGGTGGTGAACCCAAGAACTCTGGTAGACAGGAACAGCTGGGAGAGTTGCCATTTACGCGGCATTCCGAGTTGGCTCCACAGGGTGAAGGCTGGCAGGGATTAACTGGCGTGACATCACGTTCTGGCTGTGGCATTTGTTCGCAGCGAGTGAAAGGATTGCCTGTGAGGCCGGCGGAGCAGCTGCAGTGTGGACTGTGGTTGATCACATGGCACTGGGCATTGAAGCCGCAGCTACCCGGGCAGGGATCGCGACACTTCATGTTCTGGCAGGCCTCATGGGCGGCACAGTCCGAGTTGGTGATGCACTCTGGACGGCAGGCTGGTGGACTGCCTATATAGTTGACCAGGCAAGAGCATACCGCTGTCTGCTGCACCACACGACACTGGGAGTTGGGTCCACAGGGCGAGGGCTGGCAGGGTTGGACTGGTGGTGGCGCTGGCACTGCATGACACTCGAAGAAGGCATTGCCCGTCATCTGATTGGGACAACTGCAGATGGGCACATGGTTGCGCACCTCGCAGAGCGCATTGACGCCACAAGTGCCTGGACAAGGATCGATGCATTTGTTGTTGACACAGGCTTGGTTCGTTTGGCAATCCGTATTGAGCACGCATTCTGGACGACAAGCCACATAGGGATCACCTTGGTAGTCGGCTATGCAGGCGCATTGGCCATTGCCGGAGCAAATGGCATTGCTGCCGCAGGGACTTGGATTGCAGGGATCATCGGCTATGGGTGGCGTTGTGGGCGTCGGCGGCTTGGGCTGGCAGCTGATGAAGGGATTGCCTTGGTAGCCCTCGAAGCAAATGCAGTTGGGTATATGATTGTTGACCTGGCACTGGGCGTTCAAGCCGCAGGCACCTGGACAAGGATCCTGGCAGCGTTGATTAATGCACGCCTGTTGACTAGGACATTCCGCATTGATGGTGCACTCCGGGCGACAGTTGGGCGCTTGGCCTATGTAAGAAGGCAAGCAGGAGCAGGCAGGCACGCCATTGATGTTGCGGCATTCGGAGTTTGGTCCACACGGCGTGGGCAGGCAGGGATCACGCAGAGGTTCGCGTTGTATCTCAATGGGCGGAGCTAAGTAAAAAGAATTGGGTCAGCTGCTTAGCGGGCTAAGGGGACAGCGTTTGGGCTTACGTGGTATGGGATAACATCTGGTGAAGGCGTCACCGGTGTAGCCGGCATTGCAGCTGCAGCTGGGACTGTGATTGCGCACACGACAGGCGGCATTGTCGCCACAGCTGCTGGGCGTGCAGGGATTGACACACTTTTGATTGAGGCAGGCCTTGTCGGCGGCACACTCCGAGGAGATGGT
Source organism: Drosophila busckii (assembly GCF_011750605.1). Lineage (NCBI taxonomy): Eukaryota > Metazoa > Arthropoda > Insecta > Diptera > Drosophilidae > Drosophila > Drosophila busckii. The sequence continues at coordinate 4,880,886 of NC_046604.1, forward strand.
GCACTCGGGACGACAGGCGGGTGGTGCGCCCAAATAAAGCGGCAAGCAGCTGCAGACAGCTTGTTCATTAACGACGCGACATTGAGAGTTGGGGCCACAAGGTGAGGGCTGGCAAGGATCTCTGTACTGCTGTGGTATAGCTAAAGGGGAGTGAATAAGATTAGAGACTGCCTAAAGAGTTGAAAGCTGTGCTGCTTACGTTCCGCTGGCTGCGTACAAAGGCGATACGGATCACCAATGTAGCCGGGCAGGCAGTTGCAGCTGGGCAGATGATTCACCACTTGGCAAGTGGCAAATTGGCCACAGGTGCCCGGGCAAGGATCCTGGCACTTTTGCTGCTGGCAGGCTCTGTGCGATGGACAGTCCGAGTCCAGCACGCACTCCGGACGACAGCCCTCATAGGGATTGCCGTGGTAATCGGGTAGACACTGACAAGAGCCGGCGCCATCGCGTTCACGACAGATTGCATTGGTGCCACAAGGACTTGGCTGACAGGGCGTGCGTACTTCCATGTCGCGCACTTGCTCTGGATTGCATTGCACATAGGGATCGCCATTGTAGCCTTGCTGGCAGATGCACTGCACCGCATGGCTGACCACACGGCACTCGGCATTGGAGCCACAGCGTCCGGGACAAGGATCTGCGCATTTTTGTTGAATGCAGGCCAGTTGACTAGAGCAATCAGAGCTAGTGACGCACTCGGGTCGGCAATTGGGCGGACGTCCGATGTAACCTTCGAGGCAGGAGCAAGCAGGCGCTTCGCCTATAGCGCGACATTGCGCATAGGCGCCGCAAGGCGAGGGACGACAAGGATCGGTGGGCTGTAGTTCACGCACGGGTTCAACTAATAGAAAAGTTGCAGAGCTTAGCAATGGATTTATAGTTTTAGGGTCAGTGGTGTGCTTACTTTGTGGCTGACAACGCACGAAGGGATTGCCTGTGAAGCGGACAGGGCAAGTGCAGAAGGGACTGTGATTCACTACAGCGCAGTTGGCGCCCACACCACAGGTGCCTGGACAAGGATCAACGCAACGTTGATTGAGGCACGCCTGTGTGGGCGCGCACTCAGCATTGGCAGTACACTCGGGTCGGCAGCTGGGTGGTGCACCCATGTAACTGGGCAGGCAGCTGCAAACCGCCTGCTGATTCACCTCGCGGCACTGTGAGTTCGGACCGCAGGGCGAGGGTTGGCAGGGATTCGTAGTGACAAGAGCTAAATTTATATAAAGAATATATTAAAACTAATTGGTGGTCAATGGAGTGGTGGGATCTAAGTACCAAGTACTGGAGTACAGCGTATAAAGGCGCTGCCTGCAGTGCCATCGGGACATCTACACATGGGTATGTGGTTGATGACATCGCAAATGGCATTCTCGCCACAGGTGCCTGGGCAGGGATTGGCGCACTTGCTGCGCAGACAAGCCTTGTCGCGTGGACAGTCCGTGTTGAGCACGCACTCGGGACGACAGCCGGCGTAGGGATCACCTTGGTACTCGGGCAGACAACTGCAGACGCCAGCGCGGCATTGCGCATTGGCGCCGCAGGGTGAGGGTTGGCAAGGATCCACATATTCATCTAAGGCATGAGAGATTTGAGAAAATTCTTTCGTTTCTAAGATTTGAAACTCACTTAGAACAGGTTCTGGTGGCGCCAGGCGACAACTACTGAAGGGATCGCCTGTGTAGCCAGCGGGACAAGTGCAGATGGGTGTATGGTTCACCACATTACACACGGCCGCAAAGCCACAGGAGCCGGGACAGGGATCAATACACTTTTCGCGTATGCAGGCCATGCTGGAGGCGCACTCCGCACTAATGGTGCACTCGGGTCGGCAATTGGGCGGCATGCCCATATACTCGGGCAGGCAACTGCAGCTGGGCACACCCTGCACGTTGCGGCACTGACTATTCAGACCGCAAGGCGTGGGCACGCAGGGATCACGCTGCACCAGCTGCACCGCAGGTGTAGGCTCTGGGATTAGAAAGAGAGTTTAGAGACGCGAGAGTGGGAGAGTGTGAGTAAGCTTACGTGGCAGGGCAAAGCAACGCGTAAAAGCATCGCCTGTGTAACCGCGACGACATTGGCAGAGTGGACTATGATTGCGCACACGGCACTCGGCATTGAGGCCGCAGCTGCCGGGGCAAGGATCCGAACAACGTTGGTTAATGCAAGCTTGATCAGTGGCGCACTCACTGCTGAGCACGCACTCGGGTCGACAGTTGGGTGGTGCGCCTATGTAGAGTTCGAGGCAAGAGCAGACGGCCTGGCCGTTGAGCTCGCGGCATTGTGAGTTGGGTCCACAGGGCGAGGGGCGACAAGGTTGTGTGGGCTCCGCTTGACGTATAGCTACAAGTAATGGTTGGGATGGGGGTTTAACTAAAAGACTTTTTTGGCTGTCGTGGCAGCGCTTACGTTGTGGTGGTTCCAGCTGACAGTAGCGATAGGGATCGCCAATGTAGCCGCTGCGGCAGTTGCAGGTTGGCAGATGATTGGTCACGCGGCAATCGGCATTGGTGCCGCAAGTACCGTGGACAGGGATCGCGGCATTTTTGTTGCTGGCAGGCCTTTGTTTGTAGGGCAATCCGAATTGCGCACGCACTCCGGTCGGCATGATTGATAGGGATCGCCAAAGTAGTCAGGCAGGCACTGGCAGGAGCCGATGCCACTGCGTTCGCGGCAAACAGCATTCGAGCCGCAAGGATTTGGCTCACAGGGTGTTACCTGTTCATTAACTATGCGTTCTGTGCGTGGGATAGGGCAATACAAATATTTATGGGAATACAGGCGTTGGGAGAAAAAAGAGTTTGGCCATTAATAGTTGTGCTTAAGGTTTTTAATAGTTTTTAGTACTTGGTGTAACACACCTGGCGGCAATTTAATCCAGTTTGATTGTTTAGTTTCCAATTGTGTGTTGTTTTTAGTTTGGTGTTTAATTTGTCACTTGTAGACGCCATTTGCTTGTTTAGTGTTGTTAAACGCAGTGCGTTGTGGCAGTGTTTGTGAATTGCATAATTGTAATTAGTGCAGTGCTGTTAAACGTTCGCGTCAGCGTTACGTGTGCTTGGAGCTTACGTGACGTAATACAAATTGCAAATTTATTTTTGAATTTATTTTTTTGGTTTCTTTTTATTATTGCATTTGTTAAACATTATTATGGCAACTACAAATGTGTTATAAAGATTAGAATTTGCTAAAAAGCATTTGTCAACGTTGTGGGGTTACTTAAAAACTAATTTTCGGCAATCATATCAAAGGCAACAAAATTTTGTAGACAACAAACAACGCAGTACTCAATTTGTTGACGGCATGGGTTAAGGTGTCAAATTCAAGGGGGGTTAAACGGTTTGGGCCAAAAATAATTCAATTGCGAACAACAATAAGGGGCCAAATTAAGGTATTACTTCCCAAAAATATAAGCAAACGACAAATAACAATATTCAATTGGTTGAGGTTAGGTCGTTTCGATTAAAGAGGCGTTTGGGGTGAGGCGGCAAATAATATAAATAAGGCGTGGCAAGTTTGCATATTGTATTCAGGCGTTAAAAAGGCAGTAAAAAGCAATATAATATATAAAAATATTAAATTTAAAGCTAATTAAAAACTTTGTCTAATGCCAGCGCACAAACACTTTCAAAAAGCAACAACAACTCAGACAACTCGTACAGAATTGGCGCCTTTGAAATTTGCATTTCGCTCAGATTCTTTTGTTTAAACAAATGCAATAAATTATAATTCTCTTTTGCATTGTGCTTGTGTGTGCAATAAACATAATTTTTAATATTGTGTTAAAATATATAAAAAAGGCTCAACTAAAACTAAGCGCATTGGAATGTGTTGTGTGTGTGTGTGTAAATTGCTGTGCGTGTTGTGCATAACACAAAAAACATAAATAAAATTGAATTGCAATTGTCACAACTACAATTACATAAAAAACACATAAATAACATTTAAATGAACAATCGAATGCGCTTTTGGCGAAAGTGAAACTGTTTACGTTCAAGGGAAATTTTGTACTTTAAAGGAAATTTTTAATACTGAGTTGGGTAATTGTTTAAAACTACTTAGTAACTAAATTTATATAATAGTTTGACTAGAGTTTAAGGGTAATTTGGTAAGACAAGGTCATTTGGGTAATTACAATGTGACTTGGGGCAATTTGGCATTAAAACAGGGGAAATTAGGATTTAATATACTAGATGTGGGGTAATTACTAATTGTAAGACTTGGGGCAATTAAACAGGGGAAATTAACATTTACTCTTGAGTTTGGGACGCATTGGCTTTGGTTTTTAATTAATGACAATTAAAGTATTAACACTCGATTTGCATAAATATAATTTATATGTTTGCACTATTAATAGTTAAGCTATTTATTGTTCAATTCATTGAGAACCAAGCTGATCTACGCCTTGAACTAACTCAAATCAATGGCAATAAATGAAAGTGGGGTCCTACCTTGTTCGGGTTGACATCCAGTGAATGGATCTCCAGTGTATCCCACGTCGCAATTGCAGATGGGCTGATGATTGGCCACGGAGCAGCGGGCATTGAAGCCGCAGGCGCCCACGCAAGGATCAGCGCACTTTTGCCGTATGCAAGCCTTGGTGGGTGCGCATTCCGGATTGATGGTGCACTCAGGGCGGCAACTTGGTGGCGTGCCAATAAAGCTGGCAGCACAGGAGCAGGCAGGATTGCCATTGAGCTCTTTGCACTCGGAGTTGGGACCACAAGGCGAGGGTGAGCACGGATGGCCGGTGGGTACGGGTGCTGGGGTTCGCTCCTGTTCGTGACAGCGCGTGAACGGATCACCCGTGTAGCCCGAATTACAAGAGCATGACGGATTGTGATTGATCACCTGGCAGCGTGCGAATTGACCGCAAGCGCCTGGACAGGGATCGACGCACTTGCGCTGTATGCAGGCCTGTTGGAGCGAGCACTCCGAGCTGACGATGCACTCGGGCTTGCAGGCGGGCGGTGAGCCCAGCATGCCGGCTTGACAGGCGCAGACTGCACCCTGGGCGGAGACATGGCACAAGCTGTTGGGGCCACAAGGATTTGGCTGGCAGGGATCCTTGGCTACGGCCACCTCCTGGCGGCAGTGCACAAACGGATCACCCGTATAGCCTTGCAGGCAGCTGCAGATGGGTATGTGATTGGAGACATCGCATTGGCTGTTCTGGCCGCAGGTGCCAGGGCAGGGATCGACGCACTTCTTGTTCAAGCAAGCCTTGTTGGGCGCACAGTCTGTGCTGAGCGTGCACTCCGGACGGCAGCCAGTGTAGGGATCACCTTGATATTCCGCCAGGCAGCTGCAGATGCCATTCTGGCATTCAGCATTGGCGCCGCAGGGCTGCAGCTCGCAAGGATCCTGTGAAGTCAGCGGTGGCTGTGTAGTCTTCTCTACAATTTGTACGCACTGCACGAAGGGATCGCCAGTGTGACCAGCACTGCATGTGCATATGGCCAGATGATTCTGTATGCGACACTCGGAATTGATGCCGCAGGAGCCTTCGCAAGGATTGCGGCACTTCTCGGCTATGCAGGCGCGATCCGAGGCGCAGTCAGTGTTGACCACGCACTCGGGACGGCAGTTGGGTGGAGCGCCAATATAGTTGGGCAGGCAGCTGCAGCTGGCTTGGTCGGCACGCACGCGGCACTCGGAGTAGAGGCCACAGGGCGAGGGCTGGCAGGGCTGCTTGGTGTCCTTGGTGCTGGGCACGACCTCAGTGGGTGCTGGATAACAGCGGGCGAATGGATCGCCCGTCATGTCCTGTGGACAACTGCAGATGGGATTGTGGTTGATGACCTCGCACTTGGCATTTGTGCCGCAGGTGCCGGCGCAGGGATTAGCGCAGCGGAACTTGTGGCAGGCCTTGTTCTGGGCACACTCCGCATTGACTGTACACTCTGGTTTGCAGTTGGGTGGCGCTCCCACAAAGGTGTCGAGGCAAGAGCAGACAGCCAGTCCATTGGACACACGGCATTTGCTGTTGGCGCCACAGGGCGATGGTTGACAAGGATCGCCGGCAGGTGGCGGTGTGCTGGGCTCGACGCGGCGGCAGTTGGTGAACGGATCACCAGTGTAGCCATCGTTGCAGACGCAGTTTGGCACATGATTGATGGCATAGCACTGGGCATTGGAGCCGCAGATGCCGGGGCAGGGATCTTGGCACTTGTTTCTGATGCAAGTCTTGTCTGTGGGGCAGTCCGAACTGAGCACGCACTCCGGTCGGCAGCCCTCGTAGGGATTGCCTTGGTATTCGTCAATGCACTTGCAGGCAGCGGCGCCATTGCGCTCAATGCACTCGGCATTGGCGCCACATGGTGATGGCTGGCATGGCTTGGGTGGTTCCTCACGCTGCTCCACGCACTGCACAAAGGCATTGCCGGCAAAGCCGGGTGGGCAGGAGCAGGAGACGGAATGGCCAATGACGCGGCACTCGGAGTTGGTGCCACAGCTGCCGGGGCAGGGATCGCGGCACTTGTTGTTGATGCATGCCTGGTTCGAGGGGCAGTCAGGATTGATGATGCACTCTACGCGACAGTTGGGCGGTGCGCCAAAGAATTCGGGCAGGCACTGGCAGACGGGACCGTTGTTGTCTGCCTTGCAAATGGAGTTGGGTCCGCACGGCGAGGGCTGGCACGGATTCTGTGGCTCTGGCTCGACCTCCTTAGGTGTTATGATCTCGGCGCAGCCCTTGAAGGGATCGCCAGTGCGTCCAGGCGGGCAGCCGCAGATCGGGCTGTGATTAATGACCTCACAGCGTGCTTCGATGCCACAGGCGCCAGCACAAGGATCCACGCACTTCTTGTTGACACAAGCTTGCAGAGCGGAGCACTCGCTGGACACCACACACTCGGGACGGCACTGAGGCGGAGCGCCAATGTAGCCATCCAGGCAGGAGCAAACAGCATGTCCATTAATATCGCGGCACTGACTGTTGGAGCCGCAGGGCGTGGGCTGACAGGCCTTTACCTCGGGCTCAGGCTCGACGGGCTTAAGGCGACAGTTGGTGAATGGATCACCCTCGTAGCCTTGCTGGCAGGAGCAGATTGGTATATGATTGAGCACCTCGCACATGGCATTGTTGCCGCAGGTGCCTGGGCAGGGATCGACGCAGCGATTGCGCATGCAGGACTTGTCACGTGGACAGTCGGCGGAGAGCGTGCACTCAGGTCGGCAGCCCTCGTGGGGATTGCCCTGGTAGTTGTTCTGGCAGCGACACTCGCCATTGAAGCAGTCGGCATTGGCTCCACATGGATCTGGATTGCAGGGATCGTCGGGACGTGGTGGAACTCTTGTTTCGGGCAGCTCGCTACAGCGTATGAACGGATCGCCAGTGTAGCCTTCAATGCAATTGCAAATGGGCAAATGATTGAGCACATGGCACGTGGCCTCAAAGCCACAAGAGCCGGGGCAGGGATCGCGACATTTCTGATTGATGCAAGCTTCAGTGGGTCCGCACTCTGAGTTCAGCACACACTCCGGACGACAACGTGGCGGTGCGCCAATGAAGTCAGGCAGACACGAGCAAGCCGGACTGCCGCCAACAATCTGGCACTTGGCATTGGGACCGCATGGCGAAGGCACGCAGGAAGGTGCTGGTGGTTCCGGTGTTGTAGCAACGTGGGTAATTGCTAAAGATTGACAATAATAATTTGATTTATTATCGTGAAAAGAGATACATAGTCAATATATTAACAACCAGTTGAGAGAGATAAACAAAATATAATAAATAAAATAAAATATATTCTCTAACTAGGTAGGCCGATATCTAGCCACGATCACTTAGGAGAAAAATAGTGTTTGTTTACTTTGATAAGTCGCAGAATTCCGCACGGCTTAAAAGTTGGTTGTCGACTGAGCTCAGCTCATCCCCACAACTATCGCATGTTAAGAGCGATCTGCACAGCTGCTCACGATTGCATTTGCTCAATGGTAGTGGTATGTTAACATAAAATATTGAAAGCAGCGATCTCATTAAGAGCTTAATTATGACTGTTGTATATTTGGCGGTTATCGATAGGGATATTGTAAGTACGTTAGTATTTTAATTTTATACATGTAGCTAGTGAGAGATAAGAATCTCAACTGCAGCATGAGCAGGCAATAGAGAGTCGGAAAAAGAAGAAAGCAGTGTGCGAAGCCACAAGTGCTAAAGCTCTTTATCGTTTGGTCTAATATATTCTTGATAATGCTGTTAATACTTATTCTCTGTCCAATTGAAGTTAAACCAAACCAAAATATTCGTTTAGCTGGAGACAAATTCCTCTTTTAGAGGAAAGTGCTTCTTTATTATTTATATTTATTTATATTTATTCTAGCAAAAGTTAGTTTTTGTAACTAAATATTCCTACTAATACAGCCTACTACGTTTAGTTTGAGAGGCAAGGCGACCATCTATAGAGATTTCAGTGGCACTTAAATTTAAATAAATAAAACTGCCCAAACCTAATTATTTTTGCAATAAATAATGAATGCTTGAGCAACTTACGTATCTTGGAGCACTGGACAAACGGATCGCCGGTCATGCCACGTGGACATGTGCAAATGGGACTGTGATTCTTTGTGCTGCAGATGGCGCGAATGCCGCAGGTATGCTGGCAAGGATCGACGCACTTGTTGTTGACGCAGGCGCGTTCCGGCGCACACTCGGCACTGACGACGCATTCGGGGCGGCAGTTAGGCGGCTGATTGACGAAGCCGGACTGACATGAGCAGACTGCCTGGTTGTTCATGCTGCGGCAGTTGCTGTTGGGGCCACAAGGCGAGGGCGAGCATGGGTTAACGGGCGGCGGTGGCGTCACTGGCACAGGGCGACAGTTGAAGAACGGATCACCGCTGTAGCCGTCGGGGCAGGTGCAGGTGGGCACATGATTGTCGACGCTGCAAATGGCAAATTCGCCGCACATGTTGGCACAAGGATCGATGCACTTGAAGCGCACGCAGGCCAAAGCTGGACTGCACTCATCGTTGGTCTCGCACTCGCGTCGGCAGCCGCGCTGCGCATCGTACGGATTGCCCTCGAAGCCTTCGTGGCAGTAGCAGGCGCCAGCGCCGTTGCGTTCGCGACACTCGGCATGGGGTCCACAGGGTGAGGGTTCGCATGGTGAGCTAGGCGGTTGGGTGGGCAGCACGGGTACCATGAGCTGGCAGCCAAAGAGCGGATCGCCCTCGTAGCCATCGGCGCAGGAGCAGACCGCATTGTGTTGCACCACCTGGCAAATGGCATTGCTGCCGCAAGAGCCGGGGCAGGGATCGACGCAGCGTTCCTGCTGGCAGGACAAATGATTCTGGCACTCGTCATTGTTGGTGCACTCCGGACGACAGTTGGGCGGACGGCCAATATAGTTGGCCTGGCAAGAGCAAGCTGCCTGTTGGCCAATCTCACGGCAAATAGAGTTGGGACCACAAGGCGAGGGCACGCAAGGATTCTCTGTACTCTTGCCCACATCCTGTACGCAACCCGAGATGGGATCTCCAGTCATACCAGGCACACAGCTGCAGATCGGATTGTGATTGACCACTTGGCACTTGGCATTGTTGCCACAGGCGCCACGGCAAGGATCCGCACACTTCTGATTAATGCAGGCGCGATTCTGTGCGCACTCCGAGCTGACCACGCACTCTGGCTTGCAGTTGGGTGGCGCTCCAAAGTATCCCTCGACGCAGCTGCAGACAGCATGGCTGTTTGTATCATGGCACTGGCTGTTGGGTCCGCAGGGTGAAGGCTGGCAAGGATTCTCGGGGCGACGTGTCACAACCTCAATCAAAGCGCACGAGCGATGCGGATCACCGGAGTAGCCATCGAAGCACATGCAGTTGGGCGCATGGTTGAGCACACGGCACTCGGCATTGATGCCGCAGACACCGGGACATGGATCTTGGCACTTGTTGTTGATGCAGGCACGGGAGCGATCGCAGTCGGCGTTTTGTACACATTCCGGACGGCAGCCGCTGTACGGATCACCAAAGTATTCCGGCAAGCAGGCGCAGGAACCGGCGCCATTGCGCTCACGGCAAACAGCGTTGGCGCCACAAGGACTGGGATTGCAAGGATTCCTAGGCGATTCAGTGGGCGTGACTATAAAATGAAGGCATACAAGAAAATATTTTGTTAGCTATGAGTTGATTTGGGAGCTGATCTGTAGATCATTACTTTGCGGTATGATAGAGCAGCCGGAGAAAGGATCTCCGGTGTAGCCCGGCACGCACTGGCAGTTGGGATTATGTTTGATAACCGTGCACTGCGAGTTTGTGCCACATGCACCCATGCAGGGATTGGCACAGCGCTGATTAACGCAGGCCAAGTTGGCGGGGCAATCGGGACTGCTCATGCATTCGGGACGGCAGTTGGGCGGCCGGCCGAGGTAGTCGGGCAGGCAGGAGCATGCAGGAGAGCCGCGCACATCGACGCATTTCGAGTTGGGTCCGCAGGGTGAGGGCACACAGGGGTTACCAGTATCTTTGGGTTGTGTGGGCTCCACTACGTTTATTTATATACCAAAATGCCAATGTAGGGTGTAGATAGATAGTCGATATACACACAGACAGATTTACATATACATAACAGAGTGATTACAGTTGATAGAGAGATAGTTTGGTTGCAAGAGTTCATACAAAATAAAGAGAAAGAAATAAAAGTGAATTAGGGTAAAGGATTTTTACATGCAGGAAATTATAAAAGTGTTTGAAACTCAGCTGGATACAGGTGGAATATTAAAGATAGAGATAAAGTGCAAGCTCAGATTTTTTACAACTTCGGAACCAACTGAATTTCAAGCACTATGGTTTGGACTACGCATGCTTACATATAATACGCGTGCATCTATTGAAGGGATCTCCGGTATAGCCAGGGGCACAGGAACATGCAGGATAGTGATTAATAACCTGGCAACGCGCCTCAATGCCGCAGGTGCCAGGACATGGGTCCACGCACTTTTGATTCTGACAATTGAGATCTTGTGCGCAGTCCGAGCTGACTATACACTCGGGTCGGCAATTGGGTGCAGAACCCACAAAGCTGGGCTGACAAGAGCAGACGGCATGATTGTTTATCTCACGGCACTGACTAAATGGACCGCAAGGCGAGGGCACACAAGGATTCTCAACGCGCTCAGCTAAGGAAAGGAAAAGGGAACAAATGAGTGTAAGCGGTCGCTAAACTTTATCGCGGTTGAACCTACGTGCTGGTGGTAGTTGAGGAATTTCGTAGCAGGCACTGGAAGGATTTCCAGTAAAGCCGCTCAAGCAAGTGCAGCTGGGCAGATGATTAGACACGCGACATTCGGCATGCAGACCACAAACACCCGGACATGGATCCGCGCATTTCTGATTGATGCAGGACTTGTCGCGTGAGCAATCACTGTTCACCACACACTCTGGCCGGCAACCACTATACGGATCACCGAAATACTCGGGCAAACAGGTGCAGGAGCCGGCGCCGTTGCGCTCGCGGCATTCGGCATTGGGACCACAAGGTGAGGGCACGCAAGGAGTCAGACGTTCTTCGGGCTTGGCCACAGCTGAGGGTCATATTAAGCAGAGATAAGTAAAAGCAACCCCCGGGAATTTCTTTGGCGCTTACGTTGTGGATTGCAGCCAGCAAATGGATCGCCTGTATAGCCATTGTCGCAGCTGCAGACGGGCGAGTGATTCACCACGTTGCAGTAGGCATTGAAGCCACAACTGCCTGGACAAGGATCCTTGCAGCGTTCGTTTATGCAGGCCAAATTGGCAGGACATTCCGAGTTCTGTGTGCATTCTGGGCGACAATTTGGCGCACGTCCAATGTAGTTGGGCAGACAAGAGCAGACGCCCGTCTCGCCTACCACACGACATTGCGAATTGGGACCGCAGGGACTGGGCACACAGGGGTTCTCATTGGACTTGGGCTGCTCGGGCTCCGGTTGCCAGAGAGTGCAGCGTACAAACGGATCACCGCTATAGCCCGCTGGGCAGGAGCAGATGGGATTATGATTGGTCACCTTGCAAATGGCCTCGTTGCCGCAGGTGCCGGGACAAGGATCTACACAACGCAAATTCACGCATGCATTGTCCTGCGAACACTCAGAGCTAACCGAGCACTCGGGACGACAAGCAGGTGGAGCACCAACATAGTTGGTTATGCATGAGCAGACCGCGTGTTCGTTCACCTCGCGACATTGACTGTAAGGGCCGCAGGGAGAGGGTTGGCAAGGTTGCACAGGTGGCGCCACTGTATAAGTTAAAGGGTAAAAATTACTTAGGGATGCTCAATTTCTATCATGAGCGCAGAGCTATCAAACTATTGTTGATTATTGAACTATTGCTGAATTTTGATTTAGAAATCAAGAGTTTGATAACTCTGGCACTCTTAGGGGCAAGAGCGCAGAACTATCAAACTATTGATGATTATTGAACTATTGCTGAATTTTGATTTGGAAATCAAGAGTTTGATAACTCTGTCGGTTCGAAAACGATTACGCTACATTTTGGTATCTCGCGACAGTATTGTGAAGGATTGCCCGTAAATCCGGAGGGACAACTGCAGCTGGGAGAGTGATTGATGACATGACATTCGGCAGCAACGCCGCAGACACCGGGACACGGATCTCGGCATTTGTTGTTGAGGCAAGCGCGATTTTTGGAGCAATCGCTATTTAGCACACATTCCGGACGGCATTCGGTATATGGATCACCGCTGTATTCGGGCAGGCAGGTGCAGGAGCCAACGCCGTTGCGTTCCTTGCACAGGGCATTGGCGCCACAAGGGCTGGGATTGCAGGGTTCAGCCTTCTCAGGCGGCACAATAACTGTGTAAGCAAGTGGGGAAAAAGTTGGGTCGTTTTAGAAGAAAGTTAGATTAAGCTGGCAGACTGGAGGCTTACTTTGCGGACTACACTCTGAGAATGGATCACCCGCATAGCCATCGAGGCAGCGGCAAATGGGTCGATGATTATTTACAAGGCAAGTGGTCTGAATGCCGCAGGTGCCCACACATGGGTCCTGGCAGCGTAAATTGATGCAGGCCAAGTTGCCAGCGCACTCGGAGTTCGAGGTGCACTCTGGTCGGCAATTTGGCGCCCTACCCACATAATATTGCAAGCATGAGCAGACTGGCTGCTCATTAGCCGACACCCGACACTGCGAGTTGGGCCCACATGGTGAGGGCACACATGGATTGACCGGATCTCTGATGATGGGGCGTTCTATACACCAGATACATTTACCATTTACCATAATTTAACCAAATATATAACAGATGCATGCACCAAACAAAAGCCACATAATATTGTACATATAAAAAAGAAAAGAAATAAATATAGATATAGATATAGGATGGGATGATAGTTGTGATAAGGCATGTGGATGAAATGAATAAAGCGCACTCAGAAAAAAAATATGTTCCAAAGGGTTTTTTTGGGTTTCGGTTTTTGGGTTTCGATTTAGGATTTCCTTTTGTTCTGAGTGGCTTTAGCATAGGATGAGATGAGCGCATGGTATGCTTACTCTCTTGAGGTATGCAGCGCACGAAAGGATCGCCGCTATAGCCAGGACTGCAGGAACATATGGGATTGTGATTGACGACGCGACAGAGCGCATTATTGCCACATGTGCCCGGGCAAGGATCTTTGCAGCGCTCATTGATGCACGACTTATCCTGACTGCACTCCGAGCTGCTCATGCACTCGGGTCGACAGTTGGGCGGTGCACCCACATAGTTGGGCACACACGAGCAGACGGCATGTCCATTTAAGGGACGACAATTGCTGTATAAGCCGCAAGGCGAGGGTTGACACGGATCGATAGGCGCAATAGGTTCGGGATCTAGACATACGGGAGTGCTATTAATACGGGTTTACTAGGGAAGCGACTAAAACGCTTACAACGCGGTTCTTCCGGAGGCAGATGACAGCCCACGATAGGATTTCCTGTGTAGCCTGGTAGGCATTCGCAGTTTGGCGCATGATTGAACACGGCGCAAAGTGCGCTATGACCGCACATGCCGGGACAGGGATCAACGCATTCTCTGATTGACACAGGCGCGTGATTTGGGGCAATCTGAGTTGATGACACATTCGGGTCGGCACTCGACATACGGATCGCCAAAGTACTCGGGCAAGCATTTGCAGGCAGCGGCAAGATTGCGCTCCTCGCACAAAGCATTCAAGCCACAAGGACTGGGACGACAGGGCTTTATGATTTCTATAGGTGCTGTGAGTTGACAGAGCAGGAAAGTTGGGTTAGGGGTCAGTAACGGAAGAAGGGTTGTCTAACAGACAGGATGTTTCAATAGAAGCTAAAGAGCAATGGAATTTTGGTTGTTGTGTCAAATCGGAAAAGAGCTAAGCTCGCTACTCCTATTGAATCACCCTATCTGCAGAATTAGACGTACTTTCTATAATCTTGTAACAACCGGAGAACGGATCACCCGAGTAGCCAGGCTCGCACATGCAGACGGGCGCATGTGAGCTGACATGGCAAAGCGCATTGTTGCCGCAGGAGCCAATGCAAGGATCAGCGCAGCGAGCATTCATGCAGGCCATGCGCGCAGGACATTCAGAGTTAATGCTGCACTCCGGACGGCAGGCAGGCGGACGGCCTATATAGTTATTCAAGCAGGCGCAGACCGCACCCTGGCTGGAGGCCTGACACTGTGAGTTGGGCCCACAAGGCGAGGGCACGCAGGGATTAACAGGTACTATAGGATCGGGCACTGGCAAGGGCTCTATAAACACAATATTTTAAGTAAAGACTAGCAAAGTGAGGGGTAGTTTGGGTCGTACTTCTTTCAGGAAGACACTGATGGAACGGATCACCGGTGTAGCCATCGTAGCAGCTGCAGATGGGCGCGTGGTTGGTGGTGCGACAGCGCGCATTGTAGCCACAGGTACCGGGAGCGAGAGCAACGTTGATTTATGGACAGGCATTAGTCGGAAGCACACTCGGAGCTAATGACGCACTCTGGCTTGCAGTTGGGCGGACTGCCCATATACTCGGGTATACAGGCGCAAACAGGACGTGAGCCTACCACGTGGCAAGTGCTGTAGAGACCGCAGGGCGAGGGACGGCAAGGGTCTTTGGGTATGGGCAGGTACATATCTGAGTGTGTTTAAGGAAATAACTTTTAAGTAAGGCTAACTTGTTTCTACTAAATGCTTTGGGCATACTTGAGGGACGTTCAACGCAGGCGCGCAGTGGATTGCCGGAGAATCCAGGCTCACAGCTACACACGGGCTGATGATGGGCAACGCGACAGACTGCATTGAATCCACAAGCATTTACGCACGGATCGCGACATTTCATATTAATGCAGGCCTTGCTGATAGCGCAATCGCTATTCTGCACGCACTCCGGGCGGCAATTGATGTATGGATCACCAAAGTAATTCTGTATGCAGCTGCATGAGCCGGCACCGTTGCGTTCGCGACAAATGGCATTGGCACCGCATGGTGATGGATAACATGGATCAGCTGGGATATCTGGCACCACAACTATCATGGAGCATGGGGTATGGAGCAAGGATGATATACAATAAGATATAGATATACATAGAATACACATGGCATACAGATAGACTTAGCTATAGGCTTAAATTACATGAGGAAATACGTATAGATGAAGTATCAGATCAGTCTAATTTTCAATTCTTATCTTTGGTTTCTAGGAACATTTGCGCTTATAACATTTATAATTTAGAGTTTTGACTATAAAAATGGCTATTTTTTATTTTAGATTGATATTGCCACCAACAGCAATTTATATTTTATAATCGTCTACGACTGCTTTAATTTTCAGGATCATTTATTCCAAAGCTGAATTGAAAATCAGGCTGACTGGGATGGATTCGAAATGTATACAATATATATATATATAAACATGCAATGGAAATGACAGATTTTTACCATAAACCTCTTAAATCTAGAGCACCACTGAAAGAGACATACAACATTAAGCAGGCAATGGAGCGCGCTCCAGTTATGGATAGACGCGCTAGGCAAGTGGGGCAAAGAACTGTAACTGTGGTACTCACTTTGATGCATGTTGCAACCAGTGTAGGGATCACCCTCGTAGCCGTCAAGGCAACTGCACTTGGGCTGATGATGCTGTGTGCTACACAAAGCATTGAAGCCGCAGCTGCCGACGCAAGGATCCTCGCAGCGCTGACGTATGCAGGCGCGATTCGAAGGGCAGTCCTGATTAATGACGCACTCGGGACGGCAGTTGGGCGGTGCGCCAAACATGCCGGCCAAGCAAGAGCATTCAGCGCGATTGTTAACATCACGGCACTGGGCATTGGGGCCGCAGGGATTGGGCAGGCATGGGTTAATAGCTGGACGTGGTTCTGGAGCTGTTAAAAAATATATTATATTTAAGTAAATGTCACACAATTGTTTGAATTTGTTGCTTACGTTTGGGCACACATTGCTCGAAAGGATCGCCGACATATTCGTTGGGACAGGTGCAGATGGGATTATGATTGTTCACCTGGCACTTGGCATTGAAGCCGCAGGTGCCGGCACATGGATCCGCACACTTCTGGTTAATGCACGCGCGATTCTGCGCGCACTCCGAGCTCACCACGCACTCTGGCTTACAGCTGGGTGGTGCTCCAAAGTAGCCGACCTGGCAGCTGCATGTTGGATGTCCTTCGACGGTGCGACAAATGCTATTGGGACCACAAGGATTCGGTTCACAGACGCTAACAGGTCCAATGGGCGTGCGCTTGCAGCCAACAAATGGATCGCCTTCAAAGCCACGCGTGCAACTGCAAGTGGGCAAATGATTGACGACAGCACACTCGGCATTGGGACCGCAGGCGCCAGTGCAGGGATTGCGGCAATGCTGCTTGATGCAGGCCAACGCAGAGGGGCACTCCGAGTTGTAGATGCACTCTGGACGACAGCCAGTGCTGTACGGATCACCAAAGTAGGGCTCAATGCAGCTGCAGCGTGCGGCGTTGTTATGTGGCGTGCAGACGGCGTTCTCAGCGCATGGATTTGGATAGCAGGGATTAAGCTGATCTTGTGGTTCTGTAAGAAAAAAGAAATAGTTTAGCAAAGTGGATTGCATGCTTGAGATTTTCAAACTTACTTTGCACAATAACCTTGGAGCAGCCGACGAAGGCATCGCCTTCGAAGCCTGCATCACAGCTGCAGTGCGCCGAGTGCGCGACGACAGTGCAACGTGCATTGTGTCCACAGGTGTTGGCACATGGGTTCTGGCACTTCTCTTGTATGCAGGCCTTGTCGGCGGGGCATTCGCTGCTAAGCGTGCACTCGGGGCGACAATATGGCGGACTGCCTATGTAGTTGGCTACGCAGGAGCAGACTGGACGATTCTGTTTGATTTGGCAAATGGAGTTGGGACCGCAGGGCGATGGCACACAAGGATTGGCTGGTGACTTGCCATCTGGCGGTGGCTCAGCTATGGGTGAGCAGGCCACAAATGGATCACCTTCGAAATGAGACTCACAGGAGCAGATCGGATTATGGTTAAGCACTTCACAGCGTGCGCCAATGCCGCAGGTGCCTGGGCAAGGATCAGCGCAGCGTTGATTGATGCAAGCCTGGCTGGGCGCACACTCAGAGCTGACAACACACTCGGGCTGGCAAACAGGCGGCGCACCCTTGAAGTTAGGCAAGCAGCTGCAGGCGGCAGCGCCATCGGGTGAGGCCAAGCAACGCGAATTGGGACCACAGGGCGAGGGCTCACAAGGATTTCGTCTATCCACAGGCGGCAAGTAGAATGGATTACAGGCCACAAAGGCATCGCCAGCATAACCCTCAGCGCAGACGCAAACAGGCGCGTGATTTACTACGCGACAGACGGCATTGGTGCCGCAGACGCCGACGCAGGCACTGACACACTTGGAGTTGACACAGGATTTATCCGCAGAGCAGTCGCTGTTGAGCACGCACTCTGGACGACAGCCGAGCTGTGGATTGCCGAAGTAGCCCTTGCGACAGACGCAGGCTAGGCCGCCACTCAAACGCTTGCAGTCGGCATTGGGACCGCATTGCAGCTTGGCACAGCTGGGCGTGGGTGTGGGTACAATGGGCGAGGGTGGCGCGCATTGCTCGTAGGGATTACCATAAAGTCCAGTGGGGCACGTGCAGACGGGATTATGTTCATAGACATTGCAAATGGCATTGCGGCCACAGGAGCCGGGGCAAGGATCCAAGCAGCGTTGACCCAAACAGGCGCGATCGAAGGGACAATCCGAGTTGGCAATGCACTCGGGACGACAGCGCGGATTCTGCTGCGCATTTGGTCCAAAGCACGGATCACACAAAGCGACGCCATCGCCATAGACAGAGCAGACATCGTTGGGACCGCAGGGTGACGGCACGCAAGGATCACGAGAGATATTCTTGAGTATGCCCACGGGCACACATTGCAGGAAAGCATCGCCGGCAAAGCCATCCAAACAGTGACAAATTGGCGTATGCTGGCGCACATTGCAAATGGCATTGATGCCGCAAATGGTGCCGGCGCAAGGATCCACGCAGTGATGATTGATGCAGGACAACGCATCGCCGCAGTCTGAATTGATGTCGCACTCGGCTTGGCAGCCGGACTGTGGATCACCGAGGTATCCAGGCAGACAGGAGCAGACAGCGCGATTATTTTGCAGTTTGCACTCGCTATTCAGGCCACAAGGACTGGGCACGCAGGGATTCACTTTGGGTTGATCCAGCGCATAGCAGCGCAGGCCTGGATTGCCAGTAAGTCCAGCATTGCAGGAGCAGACTGGATGATGTTGGTCAACGCGACAATTGGCACCATATCCACAGGCGCCGGGACAAGGATCGTAGCAGCGATATCCCATGCAGGCCTTATCCAGCGCACAGTCCGAATCCACTTGGCATTCATAGCCATGGCAGCCTGTTAACGAGGTTGGATCACCAGACAGACCATCGGGGCAGACACAGGCGGTTTGTCCATCGCCAGCTACAACGCAGTTGGCATTCGGTCCACAAGGATTGGGATCGCAAACAGTGCGACTTGGCTCGCGGCAGCCCTGATAGGCATCACCCACATAGCCAGAGCGGCAGTAGCATTCCTCACGATTGCCAGCCACATAGCAGTCGGCATTGCGTCCACAAGGTCCAGGCTGGCAGAGTTCAATGGAAACGGCTGGCTTGTCGCAGCTTCTGAAGGGATTGCCGATCTTGTTGTCGGGGCAATAGCAAACAGGTGCGCGCGATGAGTCGCAAATAGCGCCCGCACCGCATGGATTGGGCTCGCATGGATTGATGGGCTCAACGCAGCCGCGTATGGTGTTGGGACTCTCAACATAGCCAGGCAGGCAAGTACATTTGGAGAAGCCATTGCTCAGCACAGAGCACTGAGTGTTGGGACCACAAGGCGAGGGCTCACAAGGATTTGTAGGCAGCTCGCAGGCTATAAGCGGCGGTTGTCCTTCATACTCAGGCAGGCAGAAGCAAACGGGTGCACCAGCAACGCGACGACAGCCAGAGTTGGGTCCACAAGGATTCGGTGTGCATTCATCGCCTTCGGGTACTGTTAAAAAAAATAAAAATGCTAAAAACTGTTTGTATTTTGCTTGAGTTAAAAACTTACTGCAATTCTTGAAAGGATTGCCAGTGAGTCCCTTGGGGCAGAAGCAAATAGGATTGCCATTGTCTAGCTCACAGAGCGCATTCAAGCCACAAGGATTGGGATCACAGGGATTCTGTGGTGGACTGCAGCTCAGCTGTGGATTACCAGCGTAGCCTGGCGGGCACTTGCAGACGCCACGATGATTGATTACATCGCACAAAGCAAAGGCGCCACATTGACAAGGCGAACTGCACTTGCCATTGATGCAGGCCTGGCTGGAATCACATTCGCTGTCGGCGCGACAGCCCTGAGCTTGCTGGCAGAGCACATAGGCATTGCCTTGGTAGCCAGGCAAGCAGCGACAGTCGATTCCATGATTGGCAGGCACACACTCAGCGTTTTCACCGCAGCTATCCTCCTGGCAGGGATTGATGCAGCGACGATTGAGGCGATCGCAGAGCTTGTTGGGCGGACAGTCCTCGTTGTATTGGCAGACATGGGTGCGTGCTACTTGGATTGTTGTTGTTGTTGTTGTGTTAGCAGCAAGTTACGAGTGCGTTGGTTTTGTTGTTGTTGTTGGCGTGTGTATTTATAGTTCGGATTTTTATACATGGTTGGTGATCGTGTTTTGGGGTGTACAGGGAATTTGTACAGTGTTATGCAAGAGAAAATAAGTTTTGTGTCAGTTTAGCAGTGTGAAGAATAGAGCTTGTGCGCTGTGCTGAGCGTGCTACTAACCTGGCTGGCAGCCAACGAGGCCATTGCCTTGATAACCATCCGCGCAGCTGCAATCGGCCGCATGATTGGCATTAATACAAACCGCATTCTGTGCACAAGGATCATGCACATCGCAAGGATGCTGGCAGCGCTCATTGATACAAGCCTCAGTTATACCACAGTCTGAGTTGTCCGCGCATTCAACTGTATCAAAAAATTGTTTTATTATTTAGTATTCAATTCAATTGCTTGTTATTTTGTTTTATTTATTTTTAGTGCAGTTTAACTTGGATGTTTGCATGAAATTGTTGATTAATTTGTTTAGTTGCTGCTTACTTGATGTCTTTGTGGGCACACACTTCACCATGGGATTACCCTCGTGTCCCTGTGGGCAACTGCAAATGGGGCGATGGCTCTTGGCCGTGCACTTGGCACTCGATGCACAGATTTTGGCAAACTCGCAAGGATCATGGCACAGACCCATATAACAGGCCTCGCTCTCAATGCAATCATTATTTGATTGACAGGGTTCGGGAGTTTTTGGTGTGCCCGGTGGTTCTACTTGTTAGAAATTAATTGAATTATTGGTTAGCGAACGAAATTAAATATGTGTGGATTACAATGTAAATATGTTTGACTTTTAAGTTCGGAAAGTTTTTTATATATACAAGATTTGCAACTGCCACATAAATTTGAATATTAATTAACACAACGTAAAACAATTTTCTTTTTTAAATAACATATTGTACATTTGGAATTTGTAAATAGAGCAATTATTACTTTGGTATAAGCACACAGAAAACAGTATATACAAAATGTATTAAAATTGAAATTATATTAACAAGTTCATATTTTACTTCAGACCAAAGTAACAACGCTCTGACCAATCGATTTCGTCAGTATTGTGTGTATACCTTTCTTCTGGCAACGACCCAGCTTACAGTGCTCGTTAGGAGCACAGTTAGTATCTACAGTACATGTGTTAATAATTGTGATATCTGTAGTGTAGCCTGTTGGTGCATTTGTTGTTGGTGTTAGCGTTATCAAGTCATCCACTTCAGTGGTGGTGCCAGCTCGTGTCGGCAGCTCCGTTGGCCAAGCCGTAGTGCTGGTCATAATGGTAGTGTCTGGTAGCTCATTAGACGTATCTATGCGAGTTGTTTTTGCTTTGGGCGTGGTTGTGCGCCTATCGCTTGCATTAGTGGGCAGCGTTGTTGTAATCATGGGCCTTGGCGTTGGTGTGTCGGTTATATTATTTTCACCATCTCTATAGCCTTTGGTGTGGCCCGACTTGACTGTTGTGGTCTCGGCGGACGCTTTAGTCGTGCTGGTTTGGTTAGTTTGGCTAATGATTGTGCTCGTTTCAGTGCTAGTGGTAGTTTTAGTGGTTGTGATTGTTGTTGACATTGTTTCGCCAGTGTTTTGATTAGTTGTAATTGTTTTTGTTGTTGTTGTTTTGCGTGGTGCTGTCGTTGGTTTCACTGTGGTATTCTTGGTAGTACTAGTTGTTATTGTTACATTAGCTAGGGAGAGAGATATATTTACATGGGTAAAGGGTTGTTATTTGTATGTACATATATTTACACAAGTTAGTTAACACTTTTTTAAACAAATTATTTGAACTGATGAGATTAATTGCTTGTACCACTTAACTTTTCAACAATAAACTAATTCAGACGTACCTTTAATACAAGCGCCAGTGGTTGGATCGCAATTCGAGCCTGGTGGACAATGTTCACAGCCAGGCGTGCGACCCGTAGCTGTAATTTATTAAATATGTGAGTAAAACTATTAAAACTAGAATTCTTTATAAACATACTGTCTCGACAATGGCAGCCATCACATTCGAAACCATGTTGACAGTCCGCTCTTTGCTGGCACTCGCAAACTATAAATCAAAAAAACAAATATGATGCAAAATCTAATTGAAAACCTATTAATGCCGCAAACCCACCTCTAGAACACACAGGTTGATGATCAACGATGCGACAATCTTCGCTGCGTCCGCAGGGATTAGCAAGGGAGCAAGGATCCACGCAGAGCGCATTGATGCATGCCTGTTGTGTTGGGCATTCATCGCTAGAGGCGCAACCGATTTCTGTTGTTGCACGTTGGTAAACAGAATTGTTGGCATTAGTAAAGCGTATGATTAAATAATCTTATTTGTTTGCACATTCATTAAAATAGATTTAATTCAATTTTCAGTATTATTTTTTTTTAAATTCCTGTTCGATAGGTATTTTTCTTGAATTGTTTTCAATGCAGTTAGTACAAAAAAAGTTTTATTCTGTTGTGGCCGCATTTGGCGCGTCTAAAACTACATATTAAGCTTAAATATAATTTTAAATATGGTTTAGTTTCGTTGTCTCAAAACAACATATACACATGCAGGCAAGCAATAAGGATATATATGGGGTTAGTGCGTTTTTAAATAAAGCTCTACATACTACCAACTTACATATAAACATGCACAATTAGTATAACCTTAACCCATGCATAGTTAGATTTCTTTATACACAGCTATAAAAACTTACATGTGACGATTGACTAACAAACATATGTACTAAATACAACAAAATCAACACAAACATATAA